>NC_143567.1:82180250-82487500 GCF_054136105.1 Typopeltis vanoorti
CATTGTGCTACCGATCCGTTTATATCAGTCACTGGAATATTAGTTTATTATTTTTTTTTTCATTTTAAATAAATTAGTACGTGCTAAATCTTATATGGTGTTGGACCGGATTGAGAATAATTTCTGTTGATTTCACAATTTAGATGCTAGAGTGAGGCTTGAGGGAATAATGTATATGAAAATGTATAAGAAAAAGCTACATAATAAATGTAGTTTTTTCTATTGCAATTAAAACATACCTTATTATTATTATTATTATTATTTTTATCAACAGACCTCCATGGCGTCAAGAGACTCATTGTGGGAGGTCCCACTCTCACATCCACAGCTCATCGTACCTCGACTTAAATGCATTCGTTGTCCGTGCACTCACCACACTTTCAGACAGTGCATTGCAATCACCTACCACTCTCCATGCAAAGAATCTACTCCTCATCCCCTGCTCACACTCACCTTATTACAGCTTTCAGGAATGGCCTCTCATTCTCGCCATGTCTCCAGATATTCTATGAAAAATCTAATCCACACTAATCTGGTGAATACCCCTTACAAACTTATACGTATCGATCATGACTCCCTTCCCCCCCCCCTCTTCCTTCTATCCACTAGGCTCTGTAATTTTCATTCTCTCAATCTGTCCTCATATTCCACATTAAAGAGATCAGCAACCAACTGAGTCAGTCGTCTCTGGACTCTCTCTCTCTCTCTCTCTCCAATATCTCATCATCCTTTTGAAAACCTGGCGACTATATCTGGGCACAATGATTGTAATCATCTGTTGCTGTTGTTGTTATAATGACAGTTGCTAAACAAATGGTGTTTATATCTTCATTTATCCAGCATTAATTAGCAACATAAACAAAAAATCTAAGTTGTCTAATATATATATATATATATATATATACATATTAGACAACTTAGAAACATGTTTATACGAGTATATGTACTGATCACACTTTCTATCGTACTAGGCATGCTCTCTACAAGTTTGGGATAATACAAGTCAATTATTTTGTATCATTATTCTTTCAACATGGCGATCATAACAACCAGTTCACGTATATTTGTTCCTCTAGTCTTTCCAGCATTAGACGTTCCAGTTCATCCAAGATTCTCTTGGGATGCTATTGAGAATCTGTGCAGTCTTTGAGTCCTTATTACCAGAAGAAACAGCTGTAGTCCATTATACTTCCACTGCCAAATCCATCATCTTCAATGCTCCCCCACTGAAGATTATGCACTTGGACATAAGACTTCCTTCAAGCGTTTGCAGCATCGGCTAACCACACTCGCTCATCCGATCGGAAAAGGATTTAGCACGATTTATTGCTCTTCCGTATCACGAACTAACGCTCAACAGACCACTAATGATGTTCTTTACACAGTGTAGTCTACGCATTTGATTGTCATTGAGATGTTGGCTTATGTTCAGCTGCTTTCCGTAGATATTCGAGACTGAACATCTGTGTATTGTCCTACTACTCTGAATTCCTGTGCACTCTTCGAACTCCTGGTTCATCGTTTCCATATTGAACTGCCGAGATTTCTGTACCACCTTTCCAAGCAGCCTTTGGTTCCTTGTGTTAACTTTCCAGTCCTTCGTGAAGATTTTGTGGCTGAGGGGACATCCCGGCATTTTCTTTGGCTGATAATACCTACAGTTGATTGGGGATCATGCAGTCTTTTAACAATGTTATAAACTGATAGGACATTGATATCCCTCATCCTATGGTAAGGTCTCTTTTAAAGTCCATGGATCCTCCACATTGCATTGACAGTGTATAGATTCACAATGGATTACAGGTAAATCAGCTTGACATATGTAGCAGCATAGGACACGTGTGACGACAGAAAATAATACACACCGTGCGGTTCATAAGTTTTAAGAGAAAAATTATAAAAAATTAAAGACATATGTGAGAAACATTTATTATTCGAAATACGATCCGATCCGGTTACAGTTTTCGAAGAACCGCACAAAATTCCGCTTGTTGATTGTCATTTTTAAAAAAAAATTAATCAGTTACAGCTTTTTGGGTGGCTGGAACATCCCCAAATTGGTGTTCTTTAGCTTCATTTTCGATTTGGGGAACAGAAAATAGTTCGTTTTGAAATAAATGTGGTCTGCAAAGGGTGATAAAGGGTGGGGATACTTTTATTTGTCACAAAGCGAACGTTAAGCTGTAAAGGCACTTTGTACTAAACGCGTACACAACTTCATCTTCCCCAAATCCTTATTCAGAATGCGAAGAACGATGTTCTTAGGGTGTTTGAAGCCTTTGATAGTATCCATGATGTGATTCGACGATCGGTCTTCACTAACTCAGCGATAACAGCAATGTTTTCCTGCCACTGTCGATGTAGGACAGCCACTTCTCTAGTAATCTTGCAGCGACTCCCTTCCGTCACGATATCGCAAATACCACCTGAAGATCGGTTCGGAGCCTCATTTCCATTTCATCTAAAGCAGGGAGTTGGGGGTTACGACTGAAGTAAAACTATGCATCAGTGTATTTATGTCTGCTAATTATGTGTGTTCCATGACGTTTGCCTGTTTTGTGGGATGCTGGGAGATGTCACAATACTTAACGTCGTGTGTATTTATTTTCAGTTTTAAATATTTTTTAAAATGTTGTACATATCTGATCTCCTATCAATGATAAAGATTTCGGACCTGCAGATATATTTTTTCTGTTTTGATAACGGTGCAATTACTAAGAATAAAATTCGGAAGAGAAAATTTGGAAATAAATTAAAAAATTCTGCAACCTAAGATTCTTAAACATTTTTCTAAACTATTCAAAACATACAAAAAAAAGTGCTCTGTTATTTATTTATTTGCAGTGTATTTACGTGAGCCTGTGTAGTGAAAGTGGCGTTTGCGTCTACAGCGCTAGGCCGACCGAAAACAGACCTAAGTTCATTTCTAGTTACCGACTAGAGGAAATTTTTCTAACCCTTTCTTCGACAGATTCCGAGTTAATCGATCTCTGACTCGAGCAAACCGGCGTTTTTCTCTAGGGCACTCGGGATTTTTGTTCCGTATACTCAAGAAAATCGACCATAGAACCACACTATTTCAGACAATAAATATATTGTGTTAGGGACCACGAGATGGTGACACTTGTTGTCGTCCCTTCACTGGATGCCACTTAAAATTAGTAATAATCTTGGGCCAGCTATTTCTGATTGACTACCGGTGGATTAGCAGATTTTGAAAAGATTATTCAAGACATTACTGTGCTATTGTGTATTTACATACATAGATGATGGTAGGAATACTTGTCTTCTATCACTCAAAATATTGTTTCATACATGGATTTCGATTAAGTCTAGTGTAATGGGATCTTTGCTAAAATTTATTAGGCCATTTCACTTTAGGTTTGAATTTTGAAACTTGTGTTACCCAAATTACAGAGTTAAATCTGTTTACGAAATTATCCAGTATTATATGACACAATACTATGATATTTGATTTGTTGTCCACTGAGTTGATCTAAAATGATCCAAGAAAATAAGTTTATTAGAGAGCTCAAACCATGAGTTGTCCTTGAGAAGATTGGAAGTATGATCCGAATTAGGTATAAAATGCATATTTTTTATTATTTTCTCCATTGAGTCAGTCATTTCCATATTTTTTTTTTCCCTTTGGCCGAGTGGTTAGTTATGTGTATTTTCCAGCCAAAACGCTGGAAAACACATAACTAAACAGGTTCGGAACCGACCATAGGCATGGATGTTTGACTGTTTCATCAATTCAGAGGTGCAGTTTTTCATATACACTGCTTGGAAAGAAGTCAACGCACGCCATCCTGTGAGAAACAAAATAGCCATGCCGCCCACCTTAATAAGATGTAAGACCGCCTTTCGCTGCGATGACTACAGTAATCCTACAATAATTCACAAACCACGCAGTTATAGTAGCAACATTATGACACGTGCATTGTCTTGCTGAAAGAGACAGTGTCAGTTCTCTAGAAACGCCACAAAATAGGAAGAATTGCATTATTCAGAATGGCCAGATACCTTTCAGAGTTTAATGTTCGTGGCACCCCAAAAACAGCGGTGCTAGGCCACGACAGGACAATACCATCACACCGCCAACTACGGATTTCATAGTTGGGATTACCCACTCTGGTAAGGAGCGTCCGGGAGCATCCTCCACACCGTCCTTCTGCTCGGTAGAGGGACGGTAACATGATTCATCACTCCATAACACAGATTTCCAAGCTTCCATGTTCTTTTCATCAATGAAAACGACGCTGCATGCTGATTCCGGTAATGGGGCTTGCATATTGCGATCCTACGATAGAAACGCATGTTGTGAACCACAAGGTTCTGAATGCTTTTGTGCAGATTCGTGTTCCAGTCGATGCCCGGAATTCCGCATTCCGGCGACGAATAGCAGTTTTTATATATCATTTGTAGCACTCTACAGTTACGTTCGGTGATTGCGGTAGGTCATTCACTGCGAATAGTACTTGCATTTGACTCACTGCACTTCCATCTCAGCATGATATCTGATCGTTGACCCAATATGACAACAATTTGCCGAACAGATAGGCATAACATCCTGTCACAACGCCTCTTTTAAACTCCTTCAGTTTCCTTCTAGTTTCCTTTCGTTACATGGCACGATGCACCTTGCCCCTGGGGGATGTCCGTTGATTTCTTTCCCAAAAGTGTGTGTGTGTGTGTGTGTGTGTGTGTGTGTGTGTGTGTGTGTGTGTGTGTGTGTGTGTGTGTGTGTGTGTGCGCGCGCGCGCGTGTGTGTGTAAACTACTAGGTGGTCGTAACGACCGCCTTGTAGTTCAGATTTTAAAAAGAATAAGAGTAATACCTTTGCATATGCAGTGTAAGCTGACAGCCGATATGTATACAGATCGACTGCAGTGAAGATGTTGCAACTTTTATAGAATATTCTTGTGCTCGTCCACCGTAATTTGAGAATGAGGAGTAACGTCAATAGAGTTGTAGCAACCCATCATAAATCCTGCATATGCATATTCAACTATTGTCGTGGAAATACATTTCAGCTAAGATAGTATATAATCTTCTCGCGATGCAGTTTTTTAAAAAAATATTATGAGAAACCTTGGTTTATCCTACGTCTTCAGTAATAATAATAAAATTCATTATTAAAATCGGTTACAATATAACATAAAATGCATGAACAGTTTGCATGTTTATTGTTCTGATCATTCATTCATTCCATACTTCTAATAATTGTGTGGATATTATCAATAATTCAGATTTCTTAATAGATCAGAGGAGAGCATGCTCATCATTTACGAAGGTTTATCTTCAACTTTTAACCTTCTTGCATGTACCACTTCCAAAGAACCAAACTCCTGTAGGTTGGCAATACAGTCCAGGCTTACATGGACAAAAGCTATTTCCGAAGGCGTTGCAGTGACTATCTTCGTCTCCGAGTGATTTACATTTCCCTGGAATCATTAAAATAATCTTAATGTTAAGTAAGAAAAAAAATTAAGAATTTCATAAATCAATATATATATATATGAAGCAACTTATGACTAGTAGCCAATGGGATTCAATCATTGTACATACATGATTATGAGGTATTCTATAATCACTAGTACGCCAAGCACGATTACAACTTGTGGTGATCATTTTGCTGTTCTTTATCTTTATGCATAAAATTAATCTTTTACATAAAATTTAAATATAGTGATCTGTCCTTGAAGGACTCTACCACTGTTCACTGAGTGCATCCCTACTTGACATGTACTTATCCATAGTCGCAAAGCTAGAATTGTTGGTCTCTGATTTGATAATGAAGCAAATGTAAGTTAACCATAGAACTGATGGTCACGCATCCAACCATAAATGTAATTGCTATTCACTCCAATAAAAAGAAGAGTAGGCAAAAAAAAAAAAGAAAAAAAAAATCGCTTTTATTGCTGATCTACTCCGATGCTAGACGTTGCTTACATACAATATTCCCTCTAAATTTTATTTATTTATTTATTTTTGATAGCTCAGATTTGCTACTGCTCTGAGCAGAAAATTTTTACACGACCTGACGACTGCGCAGCAATTTAAGCTTTTGTAATGACGTCATCATCGTGCGGGGCTTTGAGGCTATCACACACATAACTTCAGATTTCTGCAGCTAGATGACTCTAGTAAAGCAATCACTTCAGCCAATCATTGCTTTTCCATTCGTTTGAAAATAGGAAGGCAGCCTATTTCATTTCTAAAGGGACCTGCCGGCCTGCCAAGATCACATGACTTAACTTTATCATTCAAACGGCGGTTGATAAACCAACACGTAGAGCTTTAGGAAAGGAAGGCAGACACAGGCGTTTTAAATGCACAATTGTTGTACTGCATCAATTCAGTGTGCGCGGGAACGTCTCAGGTCAATTCGTGGCCGCGCACCCGCTTAGATAGAACATTGCTTATACATCGCGTTTTTTCATTAACCTATTTACTTATTTATCTTCACTTAAACGAATAAAAAAAAATGTTTCAGCGTCTAAATCTCACTTTACAGCTTTGTATTCATACATAAGGAGAAGTAGAAATAACTTAGTATGGATCATAACGGAAGCTCAAGATGTACCAAAATACAGTTCTCATTTTGTAGATTCAATAAAATGGAAGCGAAATACGTGGCAGGTTTAAATATTTTATTACTGAAAAGTAACGTCTTTTAATTATAATATTAAAAAAAATATTTAAACTAAATATTTTTTAAAATATTAAATATTAATATATTTAGTGTTTAATATAAATATTAAACACTAAAACTATACTGAACAATAATTTTCAAAAGATTTAAAATCTTTGTTTGCTTTGGTAATTTTTCTCTTTCTTCAAGTTAGCAAACGAAAACGGTTGTGTGACAAAAGAGAATAAAAGAAATAAAACCTTCCAAATAGAAGTCTCGTACACAGCTACACTAATAAATTTTGAAACAATGTTTGCATTGCACTTTCAGTTCGTAATTACGCAAAAGTTCAGTGACCTGCATCGTGTGAAATATACGCACTTCACACCACACTAAATAGAGCATACGTTTCATGTTCTATATTTAACTTTGTTTAGTTTCATTATAGTAACCTGACGAAACATCTAATATTATTTAAAATTTAGAAGATTTTTCTTGATTTATGAACAACTATCACTGTTTGAGCATATATTCGATATTTATCTCTTTTTTTTTTTTTTACTCAACATACGAGACAAACTCGTGAGCTTCTGGTTTCTAACTAGTTAAAATATGTGTAGCATAGTTCGTCTGGTAGTCAGTAGATGGCAGGATAAGTAATTACTTTATGCAATATTTACAGAAGTAGAAAGGAACTTGCATGTAACCCAGAATCTGCAGAAAAAAGATATAAAAGATTTTATAGTAGAAATCGCCGAGAAGAGAAATTCTTTGTAGAATAAGACTAATTAATTATGTTAAAATAATTCATAAGATTTTCGTCTCCAGTTTCTAGACATTTGAGTACGAAATTGAAAACTGGAACAAAAGCACAAGCATACATATACGAATAAACGATTAGCAATGCAGACAGTTATAATGTACGATAAGGAATCTTAATGAGTGTAAGAGATATTAAAAAAAAAAAAACGATTTGGATCGTTGCTTAACCGTTTCTTACAACAGTGATAAACGCAATCCATGAAATCTATTTATATATTTCAAAAGCTTTCCTTGTATTCTTTTTCATAAGTACCCTGCCCTTGCAATGGACTTATAGTCTTCCAGAAAATCATATTCGTGGAACTGTATTCTTGGCGGACGGCGTATTCTACAAGTCCAGAAGATTTTCTGGACTTGTAGAACAAGTCCGAGCTCATGCAATGGAGGGTAATGTAATTTTTTATGTACTTCACAACGAACAGCTGCTTCGGAATTGGCCAAATTCCAAACTTACACCTGCGGTTTCTCCTATTTGGCCAAATAGAAGACACCACAGTTGAAAGGTATCTGATAAATGCCAGGGAATTATAATGGAAGAGTGTCTTTTGCAAACCCTAAAAATGACTAATTCGGGCAGGGCAGAATAGCACTTAAATGATGAGTTTCAAGTGTCTTCGCGATACGATGAAAACACAGGCAAATACATCCAAATAAATATATATCAGGATTAGGAAGTCGCCTTCTTTACACGCTGTACGAATGTACTCAGCCTCTGCGATGGTGCGAGTTAGAGACCAGCAGTATATCAATTTCTAAAAATAAAATGTAAAAAAACGTTAGCGAACAAAGAGGATTATTCTACTCCCTATGGGTAACAAAACGGTGTCATGAATATATAAGAACCAAAGATGCTTCAGCTTTGATATATACATGTTTATATAAAAATAATTGATGACAATAAAACATTTGAAAATTGTATTTGCATGCTAAATTTGGTATTCGAAGCTAAGTAGAGAATTATGGAGTTCCCTAAAGCAGAGGAAATACTGGATGTCAAAATTCAGTCAACGTGGTGTTTATAGAACAAAAAAAAAAAAAAAAAAATCAAGTAAGATAAAATTGGAATTACACATACTGGCCGCTGAATTAAAAACCCTCATGCAGATGTACGTAAACGTCACTTACGCAGTGTATATGCAAAATACTTGGTCACGTGGGTCAGAACACGTGAGTGTTCTGGGCAGCTATTTAAGAATGCTGCTGGTCAGTAATCGTCAAAAGTGTTGATCACAATGGTGAAAAACAAAGGATCTTTCGGATAAAGCTCGATAAAGGACTTATTGTAGGCACCCACGTTAAGTCCTTCCACAATAAGCCACGATTTTGAAAACAGCAGAGCTAACTGGTTTCTCAAAAGGTGAGATATCCCGATGGTTAATCAGTGGAAAATAACCCACATTGCTTGTCTAAGAGACGTAACTGTGGTGCTACGACGGTCTGTCAGGAACGAGATCTCGGTCGTCCGAGAAGGCTTGTACGGACACGCTCAAGAACGTCCTGCGTGCAGCAGTTGACCAAAGCATTTAATGAAGGCTGTTCCCGATCCATGTCTCATCGAATTATGTGTAGGGAATTGAAGAGGATCGGTATTGGCAGTCGCATGCCTATACAGAAGCCATTGATTTCTGTGAAGAACCGGAAGGTTCTACAATGGTGTCAGAAACACTTTGACTGAACACTAAAAAAAAGTCATGTGGTCCGATGAGTCACCGTACACCTTGTTCTGTACCGATGGAAGGCAGAGACTTTGGCGGGAGCCCCATGAAGCAATGTACCCAGCCTGCTTGTAAACGCGCTCAATTTTCTGGAGGTGATGTCATGGTGTGGGACATGTTCTGTTGGTGTAGAACCGGTCTTCTGATATTGCTTGAAGGTCAGGTGTCCTCTAAGAAATATCTGAACATTGCTGCTGACCAAGTCCATCTTGCAATGTTATCCAGCAGATAATGGTTGTTTCATGGACGGCAATGCTACTGTCCATCGTTCAAGAGTTGTTGAATTGATGAAGAATTGTTCAGCAGTGGTTTAGCTAGCATGACAGCGACTTCCATCATCTTCTCTGGCCACCACAAAGCTTGGATGTGAGCCCCATTGAGAATGTATAGAAAAACAGATACGAGAGCAAAGTCCCCTTTCGTCACATCTGAGCCAGTTAACGGACTGTCTGGTGAACACCACCTCGTGGAATCTATGCCAAACCGTATATGTGCTGTAATTCTGGCTAAAGGAGGTCCAACCGATATGAAATAAAGGTTTATAATTCAGTGGCCGGTATGTGTATTAGACTTAACTTTTTGACGTTTCTTGTTTCCTAAAGAATATAATGTTGACAAAAACTTAGTTTTTCCTTTCATGGTTTGCATAAGATCTCTACATTATATTGTTGGCAGTAACATGCTTTTCTGATTAAAATGTTTTATTTTGTGCGTTCTCCAGTTGGTTTGGTTTTCTTGTTGGAATAATTAAAAAAATATTTCTGAAGAAAATTTTTGCTATTACCTGGAAATAATATTTCAAATACTGTTTAAGTATCAAGTTTTCTAAATCTCTTTGTTGAGTTAAAAGTTTGAATTATTTAGCGAGTAGTATTTTTGCAATGAAATATATTCAAGAATTGACACTTTACAAGATAAATAGGAATTAATTAATGTTACTTAAAAACGATAATAAAAATCATTTAGCTAAAACTTACAATTGACATCTGTGCGTATTGGAATCCATAAGGTGGTCTCAGAAGCACAGCATTCCCATTTTTGGCAGTCTTGATTTCGTGAACATTTTTGGCTAGAAGTGCCCTAAAGTGGAAAATAAAGTAGTGTCGTAGAAGACCGAACTGTCATGTAATGCTAAAAAAAGTAAGAAAGTCATTTTTTTTTTCTATTGCACATTTAGTACCGTGGATTTGGTATAGTTCAGATAATTCTGATTGTATCACTGCATATATTAATGTTTTGATTTTCCTTATTTTTTCTTTTCTTTCTTTTTTTTTTTTTTTTGTACTTTTCATTGGAATGAAATGTGATATTTATGTTATTTTTTTAAAAAGTTTATAGATTTTAGAATTTTTTTCTGCAAATATGTAAAGCCACAAAATGGAAATAACAAGTGGCATTGCATTTTTGCAAAGCCACTTCATCCTTCCATAATCAAGATCTCACATCGTACGATAATGACAACGTAATATCGTCCTTGTCAAGAGCTTAGTTTTTTTTTTTTTTTTCTTATAAATCTTTGAGAAATAACTGACTTTTGCAGGTTTCTTGCTCTATAACAGCATTTCTCAGTCTGTGGGTCTGCAAGAGATTCATTTTTGAAAACAAATATTTTATGTTACGAACAACAAGCTGTACAGACCGACAACGCATTGTGCCACCTCGATGTGTGTTCAGTGTATATTTTCAATCTTTTTCGCTGTAGGAAGCATATTGAACGTACGTTGCCAGGTGCCACCAGTGCCAGGTCTGTAGAGAGAGGAATAGATCTGACTAAAGCCCAGTCAAAGGAAAAAAAAAAAAACCTC
This sequence comes from Typopeltis vanoorti, assembly GCF_054136105.1. Taxonomy (NCBI): domain Eukaryota; kingdom Metazoa; phylum Arthropoda; class Arachnida; order Uropygi; family Thelyphonidae; genus Typopeltis; species Typopeltis vanoorti. The sequence goes on from NC_143567.1 coordinate 82,191,230, forward strand.
CGTAGCGCAGTCGGTATAGACGAAGCCATTTGGTCGGAAAGACCTGGGTTCGATTCCCGTCTATAATGTGAGGAATCATCAGGAATCATCATAGCAGCCTCCACTGGTCCTCAGCTAGGAAGTAATAACTTCTGACCAATACCTCATCTCGCATCCAAATACCAATATTGGTATCCTGGATATTCCCATGCGCTAACAACAACAACAAAACACCACAAGAAAATTCGTAAATAAAGCGACGATTATTTGTCTCTTGATTTTTCTTATACTGACTCCATTGATAATCAAAACCCAGAATGTATTTTGTCAAACAACACAGTCAGTCGAAGAATTCATGAAATTGCGCAAAGTATGAAAGAGCAACTCGTTATCAGAGTATGAAATAGTCAGTATTATGTTGCCACCTGCATCATTTGCGTAAATGAAGATAAAATTAGTGAACTCCAATCCCCTTCTCCACAAGGGAGTCTGCTGTATTTGGGGTCTTCCGCTTTCAAAAGGTTGAGAACTGTTGCTCTATAATGAAAAGTTATTTGCCTTAAAGCAGGGGTTCTCAACCTTTTCCAGTGGTGTACCACTATATTTAATTCAAGATACTAGATGTACCAGTAAGGCAGTGGTACGCGTACCATAGGTTGAGAATCCCTGCCTTAAAGTTTTCCCGCATTTTTAGCAAACTTTTTAATTAATATTCGTGTAATACAGTACTTTTTTTTTTATAATCGACTGAAATATTTTGACTACTTCAATCGCCGATTTCTTTTTCAAAGTGAAGAACGTCCCTCCCCCCCCCCCAAAAAAAAACATCGAAAATAAAGTACAGAAATATTGAACACAGTCCTTGTTTTCTGTATACTAAATCCACTATACTTATTTAGTGTGTTTACTCGCACTAAACAATGTAGAGTACTAGTAACCTCAAACCAGAAAATTTCTTCTTAAGAGCTGCTTGCCTTACGTAATATCATGAAGCTGTAACTCAGTTTTTCAATTTATCTCAGTAAGCTGATGTTTCTACAATGAACGTTTTCCTCTCTACTCTGAATATATAGCATCTGATAACATCCGTTGCTGAGAATCTGTTTCTCAGATTACAGCTGGGAGAGCAAATATCAAACGTATCTTACGAACAAAGTGAGGGATGTTTATCTTCCCTGCTCATAATCTTGACAGATAACAGTATTCACGTATGAAGCAATCCACCCAAGTAACGTCTCATCTAGATAACAAATTCATCACACAAGTAGTAACATCTGTTACGTGTAATTATTTGAACTGGATTAATTATTTAATTAATTAAATAAATAAAATAAAATAAATAAATAAAAGCCTAAATTATTTTGCACAGTGATAAATGGCACAATTAGGATACTGTACTAATATAAAAAGAAAATTCTGTTTATGCTTGCAATTTTGCAATGTGTCATTGTTTTGCTGGTGGCGGAGGAGGGGGGGTTAATTTTCGTCTTGTTTTATTGACATGTTTGCTATTTTTTTTTTTTTAATTAGAATATATCGAAACGTTTAAACTGTTTAATTTTCTTTAACAGAAATTTGCTGCTTGAATATTTTCGATTAGCTAGAAATGTGCTATTAACAACATGATTTCTGAGATATCTTGAGCAGTGATGGTATTAGCTGAATGTTCACATTTCGCGACTATGGGAGTGATCGGCAGGGAAGGCGTCAAGAGATCACATACATGTATGTGTATGTATAATGTATCGACGTCAGCAGAGCCTCCATAGTTGTTGGTAACGACGACTGTTGTTGGAGAGACTAGAGTTTCCATCTCGCCTAGGAAGTGAAGAGGCTTTATAAGCAATTTTTACCTGGATTGATTTAGCTGCTTTCATGAGGCCTGACAAAGTTTTTCACCGATAGGAGGAATACACTATAAGTAATCTAATTTACTAGTGTGATAGCGCCTTAACGCTTCTTCCTTATATCTAAGCAACCCAACTTAACCTACGTTAGCCTGGTGGATAGAATTTCCGTCCATCAGCTGTAAGTTCAAATCTTATCATGTCATGGCTGTTTGCTGTCTTTACGTGACAGACAATTTATCTTGCCTGATGTGAGATATTTATTTTCTGGAAGCCTAAAAAGAAGCGGCTAAAACAAATACTATCGCTAAAACGGAATTTCCCGATGTTAAAATGCAGTTAATGAAGAATTAAAAATTAAAATATTAACTATCGAAATTAATTTAATAAAACTTAACTATTGGATCTATTAATAAATTCTGTAAAAAATTAATATTTCTCAAAGGTTATCAATAAAATATTGCAAAAAAGCATAATACATATTTTTAAAAAAAAGAAGCTGGCTATAGATGTTTATATTTAGCATAATAAATATTCATTATTATTCTATTTTCAAGTAGGTAACAATGTTTTTTTTTTTTTTTTAAAGAAACTTTAAAATATTTCTAAGTGAAAATATAGCTTAAGGATTATATTTTCAAGAGCTCGAAATAAAGTCTTTCGGCATCAGTTCCTTGATACACGAACTCCGCTGAAGAGCTCGTATGTTTAATGATGCTTTTAATTAAGGATTTTACTGCTCTGACAGCGATAATGGTTTAAATAGCTGACAGCAATGTTCCAAAAAACTCTGTTCCCCGATTTAATGGAAGTATGCAGTGCAGCTCATTTATATCCACCCATTTATGTAATGTTTCTCCCCTTTGACGTGTGTGACGATAGTGGTCACCTCGTTGTTCCAATTTTTTATGTATTTTATTACATTTTTTAGAGCTGTTAGCAATTTGTTATGGGTTCAGTACTAGCATTTGTGGTTGAGAGGTAAAACTATAACATGAATTTGCTAAGAATGATACGTCTGCTGCTTTCCCTTCATTCAAATGCTGATAATCTTTATATTCTTGCCACTGTTAGGCAACAGCAAATTCGTTTTCTTGCAACTGTTATGGAATGTTTACATCATTACTCTCATGTTTATTATTATTATTACTTCTACCGCTAATTTAATTCACTAGCTGACGTTTTCTTTTCTTTTCGGCGTAATATCAGCTTTACGCTGTTGGATGTTCTCGTTTTCCTTATTATTTTGCAGAACAAATCTTTTAATCTAAGGTATTAAACGAATTTTGGAATCATTCTGCTATAGATAGCAATAAAAAAATATCACGTAAAAGTCGGCATGTTTGGAAAAGTTAATTCGAATAATTAACTTTTCACATCACAATTGAATTAATCGAATAGTTAACATTTTACGAACTTATTTCGTTCCAGATGGCTGTTCATATAACGAAAATTTCGTAATGCGAAGCTATTTTTACCTTACTAATTAATGTAAAAAAAAAATTAATCCGTTCCACATGAAAAATTTTAACCTATTATCATATTTAAAATAAATAAAATTAAGAATATAACATCTCATACGGAGGTAGCAGGGTTTTTTCTCCCGGAAACTCGGGTTTTTCATCCCGCATACAGACAAATCGGCCCTTCAGAACACACACAATTTACAGACAAAAAATACTAGTTGTTGTTGTGGTGGTGGTGGGAGGTAGATGGCGTTGATGGAGATGATTGGTAATAGAAGTTCGGTGTGGTGGTGGTGGAGACCGTTGTATATAGTATGTGTCCTCCCGCGATGAGTCTTCGGACTCCTTGGAGGTGTCACGAATAATAATAACAATAACATGAACCTTACCTTTACTGAAGATATATGGGGAGGAGGAGGGAGGAAATTATTGTTTTGAAAGTGAGTCACCCTGCATAAATATGTCGGGTAACTGTCCCTCAGGTGTCACTGCTCTTTTCTGTCTTTTTGTGGGTGGACCAGATAGTGATTCGTTAGCTTTGATTACAAACTTATCTAGAGTTGTCTGGGTATGTCTTGTTCTTAAAATTTTTCTAAAATGTGCAAGGATATTATCATTAAACATGCGAACACTGTTATTAACCATAGATACATCAGGGTGCCACTTTTCTACAGTAGTTTGAATTATTTTTTCCCAACGGAAGCACTGTTCTTTAATTTAAACACTGGAAATGGTTCCCTTAGAGGGGTTGGTGGAAGATCATCAAAGAGAGAGCTTACCACAGAGGAGCTTAAAGAAGTGCAAAAGGAGAAGCACGAGGAAGTTGAAAAAAGTTCCTTAACAACTTCCTCGTGCTGCTTCTTTTTGCAGCTCTTTCAGCTCTTCACTGGTAAACTCTCTTTGATGGTTTTCCGCCAACTCCTCTACATGAGCATTGTCCGCTTCTAATCCATGGATCTGCCCAGACATAATTTCATCAACCGCAGATTCTGCTGGCTCTGCAGGAAAACCTTCAAAATCTGTACCTGTCATACACTCAGGCCACAATTTTTTCCAGGCTGAGTTCATAGTTTTCACAGAAAATTTCCCCCATGCTTTATTTATAAGCCTCAAACAATGCAGGATGTTAAAGTACTGTTTTCCAAAAAGTCCCTGAGGGTCAGTTGTGTGTCAGATGTCACTTCGAAGCATCTTTAAAACAAAGCCTTTGTATAAAGTTTTTGAAATCGGAAATGGCCTGCTGATCCATGGGTTGGATAAGAAGAGTGATATTAGGAGGTAGAAATTTGACTTTTTTAAGTTGTGCTCGCCCAAATCATTCTCCAACCATGGGTGGGGGGTGAGCAGGGGCATTGTCCAACACAAGAAGTGCTTTCAAAGGTAGATTGTTCTTTTCACGGTAGTTTTTTACACCGGGGGAAAACATTCGGTAGAATTAATGAAAAATCTGATTTGGAAATATGAAGTGATGAAATCAATAACATTCCTCTATCAAAAGGATGAGATTGTCAAGAAAATCATGATAAACGATGAAATTCATGATACCACTGAGTTTATCCAAGACTTACTGTTAGATCTCCACATCATATCGAGTTTACTTTTTATTACATCGTTTGATTTAAACACTCTGGGATTTTCTGAGTGAAACACTAACAAAGGTTTTATTTTATAGTCACTACAAAAATTACCAGACAAGAAGAGCGTTAACTGTTCCTTCATCGGTTTGTGTCCTGGCAGTGCTTTCTCTTCTTGTGTGATATAAGTTCGCTTAGGCATCTTTTTCCAGAAAACTTCTGTCTCGTCACAATTCAACATTTGCTGTGGAATGAATCACTCCGTCCCTACATAAGTTTCATCCACAAATTGATTAGCGCCTCTTTGTTAGCACTGGCAGCCTCTCCGTGCCTTACTACACTACGGATCCAACTTCTCATTTTAAAACGCTTAAACCATCCTTTACTAGGCTTTAAAATCGTCACTGTCGGCACTAGATACCGGGTTAAACGCTTAAGGTCACTATGGAGTTGCTTAGCTTTTTCGAAAATTATTGTCTCCGAAATACTGTCACTTGCCATTTGTTTATCGTTAATCCACACGAACAAGTTTCTCCATTTCCTCAACAGCCTGAGATCTTTCAGGATACAAGATTTTCACTCTTTTCTCAACATCAGACTTTTTTAATCGCATCCCTATTTTTAATAATATTGCAGATTGTCGATTTTGCCATGTTATAATCTTTAGAAAATTCAGAGATACGTGGTTATTTTATTATTTCTGTTCATCACTGCATTTTTAGGAGCAATATTAACTAATTATTAAATAAGCACCATAATACAAATGAAAAAAAAACAAAAAAACTTTGAATTAGAGAGTAAATTTATCAAAATTACGATACGCACTAAAGATTGGATTCATAGCACTTGAGTAGAACCAAACGCACTGACGGACCCGATCAAGAACTGCGAAGATAATGGCGGCTCAAGTGAGCGTCAGTGAGTTCGTAAAACGAACCAGCCTTCGCCGATCAGTATAATATTTTTCAATGGAATAGTTCGTAAACGATTTGTTCGTAATTGGAGGTGTTCGTATAAGGAGGTTTTACTGTATTTGTATATTAAGTGATGTTTTTAAAAAGGTGTGTGTGTGTGTGTGTGTGTGTGTGTGTGTGTGTGTGTGTGTGTGTGTGTGTGTGTGTGTGTGTGTGTGTGTGTGTGTGTGTAAATTATGATAGGATAAATGTAGCTTGTTAATCTAAAGGAAAAGAAGTGAGAAATTTATGATGTGAGTTGGGTGCTAATGTTAGTGGTCTCAGGATAAGGCGAAGTAATAGCATTTCTGAAGACAGTGGGATTAGCATAACTCTCTTCTTAGCGTTTGTTGCTATGGTTGCTATGTTTTATATGATATAAATATAATCTTTTGCTATACTAAGTGAGTTTATACATTTCCTGCAGTTCGTGTTTTATTGTTCGGTAACTGTTTAGATGTTTTAGATTAAATGTAGCTTGTTAAGTAGTGTGGGTATGTGATCCTCTCTCTCTCTCTCTCTCTCTCTATTAGGAAAGCGACATACAAATTGCTACAGCATCTAGCTGTGTTCAAACCTATTTCAACAATAATGAATACTAAATGCTGACGTTATTTGATTTTCAACAGTAATACGAGATTTTCATTGTTAGAGTAGAATCACAAGCAACAGAGTCCGAGGAGAAGCAGGTTCTACAAAGCAGGACGAGATACGCCTGTACTGGATAAGAAAAAGAAATATATCTGCAGTAGAAAGAGCTATTTCCAATAACCCTTCAGGCCAGATAAAAATTACTTTTTTGTTTAATTTTTTAATCTTAGTGTCTATGAAGTTTGGATACATTTACTCTGAATTAACTAAAATTAATATACAGCAGTTTAATATCATGGAGAGCGCTGGAAAGATTAGTGACGGATTTTATATGTATGAGGATGTAAATCACGGTAAAAATACGAGACGAAATCGATGGATGAGCTAAAGAAATTAGAAAGAAAGAAGGCTACTCAATGCATGTTAAATATCGGATAAGATGAAGTTGAAACAATGTTTTGCAATTTTTTTTTTTTTTTTTTCAAAATATAATAAGTTAAAACGATGTGAACCAATGAAAGCGCCTTTCTGTTTCAAGTAGCGGATACCCATCTTACAATTAACGTATCCAAACATGTTGCTCACACGCAATTTTTCTGCCTTTTGATTGGCAAAAATTCATAAAAAGTTTCTACTAACTGATCAATATGTGTCAATGATTGAAATAGTGCTGGAACTATTTTTGTTAAGGATTTCAATCATATATGGATGCTTATATTATTTGTAATAGCTCCTTTTTGTATGAGAAAATTAAAAGTTACGGAGAACGCGGTTTCTGCCGCGTTCTCCGTAACTTTTTTAATAATCTTCGAGAATTTTTCTTCATAATCTGTATTTTTTTTAAAATATGATTTAGATGTGATCATTATTCTCTCTCGAGCTCGAATGTAACGTATTTTCTTCTTAGATTAATATGGTTATTTCTGTTCTTACAGATCACATTTCGTACATTTGGATTGGTGCTAATTTCCACGAGATGACTAGCTCCAACCAAACATGCTTGTTGCTAGGGGCTAATTTATTGTTAGAGCAAATGCTATTCAATCTCACGATTTATTTAAACTATTTTTCTGAATTAGTGAACTTTAATGCAAAGAGTCAGGGACTTTAGATCATAGAGGTAGGGAGAATATAGAAGTTCATCTATGGTATGCAAAGTGACATTGACACGAAGAACTTTTCGCATGCATCTGGTGAAAGCATAGAAATGTACGCTTTGGGTTCACACCTTTCAGTGTCTCTGGCAAGTGGTCCAGCAACACTAACTATAAGAAAAACCAGATGGTAATTTTTTATAGCTGTACACGAATACCAGGAGCAAAGTGATTAAGTTCGTCACTTTACTGAACACGTTGTGGCCTAGGACAGTTGGCATTTCTGAAACCTAATGTAAACGGTTTAAACAGTGTAAATGCAATGGAGAGTAAAACGTTTAGTATTGCTAATGATATCAGATGATTTGAGTCCAGTTAGGGTAGAAACGGATGACATCGGAGGTTAAGAGGACAAAGTTCATGGTGGAGTGTTACTAAAGACCTGGAAATTCAGTTGGAAGGGAGGATGATATGCATCACCAAATTAGTGATGGGTACTAAACGATCAATCGTTATGGATGCGAATTTATTGAGTTGAGTGGGAAAATTTATGAGCCTATTGCTCGCCCTGAGGGGGCTTGAAGATTAGTCATCAGCTGTTGTTTGAAGTAATCTGTTGCGTCGTAATTTGCAGCTAGTTGAATCAGTTTGTTAGGGTGAACAGATGCTTTTGAGAAGAACTTAGTTGCTATAGTCTGCATGAAAGTGTAAATATAGAGGACATTTGTGTCCCGATGAAGTTGTGCAGTTCATAAGAACCATGATGCGTTTAGGATCATTCATGGACATTTATTTTGCACATGTTGTGATATGAGAATATTAGTATTAGCAGTATGGATTCTCCAAGCAGGAGAATCGTAGGTGAGTATAGGACGAACCATCATTTATATATAAGTAGTTTGATACTGGTATTCAGCTTACTATTCCCTATTAATTATAGGATAGAGCTGGGCTTTGGTTTTTGATGTCTTTACACAAAGAGTCTTGATACGGGAGCTGAAAGTCAGCTTTCTGTCCAGTAGTACGCCAAGACATTTGATCCTAGTTAGCCATGGGATTTTTGTGTTAAATAGGAGGATGTCTCCTTTAGGAAGCATTGATCTTCTGGAGAATAGCACGGCTACGCTCTTCTGAGGATTCACTTGGAGTCGCCATTTGGCGAAATATTGTTCGATTAGCAGTAGGTTTTCCTCATTTTCTTGATGGCTAGATCGTTAATATCGTTAATATCGCTGTATCATTCGCGTATAGGGCTTTGATAGATGACAATGGGTTGTGCAGGATATCACACATGTATATGGAAAACAGAATCAGTGCCAGTAAGAATCCTTGTGGGACTCCAGCCAAGATGCGTTTTTGTGTTAATATTGTACCGTTTATCTTAATTTGCATGTACCTATCATAAAGGTATGATTTAATTAGATGAATCATTCCCATTGGTATTCCAGTTGATATCGGTTTGTATAGCAAACCATAATGCCAAACCTTATTGAATGCACTGGTTATGTCAAGGAAAACAGCCCCAGTGCACTGACGCCAGTTGAATCCCGTGGTGACATATTCCACTAATATGTATATCTGTAACGTGGTGCTGTGAAATTGACGAAACCCAAACTGCTCCTCAGGAAGAATGTTTAGCTTGTGTACTGATTCTTGGAGTCTGATAAGAATAACTTTCTCGGCAATTTTGCCCAGATTTGAGATGAGGCTGATTGGTCTGTAACTTTGAGGCAATTGCAGATCTTTTCCAGACTTGTGGATTGGCATTATTTATTCCAGCTTCCAGTAGGAAGGGAAATGTTTGTAGTGAAGGATAGAGTTTATTATGTTTTTCAGATGTATAATAGTTGTGCGAGGTAGTAGCTTTATCACCTTGTTGGTGACGCCGTCAGGTCTGGGAGCCTAATTAGTGATAGCCTTGGGCCATCTATCTCTGATTGGTACCAGTGGAGATTGAACTGCCCATTCAGTCTCCAAAAGTTAGATAGGGCTAAATGGCCTCGCCTACTCCCATATACGGGAATAAAAAGGCGTTAGCTTTTTTTTTTTATAATAGTTGTGCGAGGTAGTAGCTTTATCACCTTGTTGGTGATGCCGTCAGGTCTGGGAGCCTTTTTGTTCTTTAGCTTCTTGATTATATCATATATTCCTGCAGGTGATGTGGGTGCAATTTGACTGGAGCATGTGACAGAAGATTTGAGTGAACATCTGACATATCGATGGATCTTATATATGTGATTGAAGTCGAAATGGTCATATGAGGGTTTACATTGTTTTTGCTTCAACTTTATCTGCATCAGTATGGATGAGGCCTAGATCTGTTTACAGAGAGGAGGGAAGAGGTTTGTTTTTGTTTTTGATCTTTCTGATTAGGTTCCATATGAAGTGGTTATCAGGAGAGATAGAAGTCAATTTTTCTTCCTAAAGTTGACTTCTATGTGCTGTAAGGGCATCTCTCACTGCAGAGTTGAGTCTGTTTAAGATTCGTTTGTTTTGTGGTGCTCAAGTGTTGTGATATCTCTTTCTTGCTTTGTTTTTCTCCCTGATCAGGTTCGTAATATCTTCTGGCAAGTGGTTGGGTCTGAAGGTAGTTGTGGAAGTAGTAACTGCTGCACTGGCTGTGTTAATTTATTGAGTTAGATATTTTATAGCTGTTTCAATTTCATCTTTGGATTTTATAAGCAGGACAGGACCAATATATTTAGAGAGTACCTTGGACAACCTTTCCCATGGTATGAATGAGTGGGGGGGGAGACAGTTTTTCTTGGTTTCCCAACTTTAACAGTATTGGATTGTGATCGGATGATAGATCATTAAGAGTCACTACACTGTACTGGAGTCTTACATTCTGTAGCATGACTATATCCAAGACCTCAGCCTAACCATATGTGTTGTGATGGGTAGGCTCAGTGGGACCTGCCACAAACATGTTGTTGGATCCTGTCTAGTTAGCTAGTATGTGTCCGTTTTTATTGGCAGAACGGCTATTCCAGACAGGATGCTTAGCGTTTAAGTCGCCGGCCGTGACGACAGGCTCCCAGATGTCCAATACGGCGTTCAGATCTGAGGACAGTAATGTTTTTTGTGGAGGATTGCATGCTGCGAAGATTTTTAGTTTACCAGCCGAGCTCATAAGAATCTCTATGCCAGTAACTTCAAGATTAGTAGTAGGTGGGATATTTACAGAGTGATGACTGATGTAATTCTTAATGAAAATGGCAGTGCCGCCGCCTCTGTGGGACAATCTGCCTGTTCCGTACAGCTGATATCCCTTAATTTTGGGGTTGTCCGATGGTCTCAGATGCGTTTCGTTTATCAAGAGTACATCCGGCTGATATCTTTGGGTGAAGTCCTGGAGTTCCAAGATTTTATTTCTTAGTCCGTTCGCGTTCCACGCAATGATCTGGAATGAGTCTGGATTTAATTTATTCCTGTTCATGAGTGAGCGCTGTGATGATGGTTTGTGTATCCTTTAGGAATCTGTTAGTAGAGAATGGTGAGGAGTTGAGGATCTGCTAAAGTCCAACAGCATATTTGCTAGAGAAACGGTGATAATAGCTGTCAAGTTTGAGTGTGGTGCTGGCTGATCCTCTTCCTGGGTTGTCTTTTTAGTACGAACTACATCTGCATATGTCCTTATCTGTATCTGTTGAGTTGATCTTTTAAATACCTCTGGTTTCGGGAGATGAGTTTCTGAGCATTTTTGCTGATCTTTAGAGGGCTGTGGAGCTATGGCCTCTTGCATAGACCTGCTGGGGAGAAAGAGAGTCTGTCTGTATTTTGGATTTTGAATACAACCTCTATAGGTGGCTGAGTTGGCGCATTTAGCTAGGGTGGTTTTTGGCTTTATGCAGGTATTAGTGGGGAGGCTCTTTTCACATTTCAGGCATTTGTACTCTGCCTTGCAGAGTCTCTAAGCACGATTAAATCTTTGACACCTGTGGCATTTCCCAGTTGAAACTTTCATCCTCAGAGGCTCTGGGGTGATTCGGAGTCTACTTACTGATCTAAGGTCATAAATATTTTTATAAGTTTTATGGATCTCCACTAAAACCAGAGGCATAGGGGTTTTGTCCGCTCTAGTCATCCTACTGATCTTGATAAGTGGTAGGTCCTGGTGGCGGAAGTCGACCTCTATTTCATCTGTAGGACCACCTTCAGATTTCTTTCCGAGCCGAGAGAGGTGTGGTATTGAGTATTGCTTGAATCCAGTTCTTTTGGTCAATTTTCTGTAGTCTGTTACAGTAGCAGGCTGGATTTTGATGTCATTATCCATGTTTTTAGCTGAGATGTACTGTATTTGTAGGTTTGTCATGGTGGACCTTAAGTGTGTCCATTTTTTTCTTTACCCGGAGAACAATCGGTGGTACCTTCTCTTTGGGGGAGGCCGAGGGATTGGAACTGTGAGTGTCTTCTTCCATGACTTTAGAAAATTTGTGAGTCTACAATTTATATGATTGTGTAGTAATTGGTGGATAAACGCCTCACTTCAATCATCATTTCCTGGGGTGGAGATAATTACAATGACCTGTTCTAAAAGAAAACAAAAAGAAACTTCCTATCCAACGTCATACTCCAACAAAAAAACTCTAAACAATCCTTTAAATATTTCAATTACGTACACTTTACTTAACCGGCGGTTAATATACCGGGTGATTATAAAATAACGTCAAGTGTTCCGTGCTCACCAGCGAGTAATATGGACGAAACACAAATATTCGGTAGACGTACACATGGGGATTCGATTTAACGAAAAAAAAATAGTACCAAAAGTCGCCCAAAGGGGATATTTTGGCGCTGTTTACCGAGTAAAATGCATTAATTTACATTATCGCGTTTCTTGTGAGTGATCATGCAATAAAAGGAAAGCCTGTGAGATTTCTTATCATTCGTAGACGAACTGCTTTTCGATGCCTCTTACCTTACGTGAGCGTGCTTTGTTAGTCAAACTCTATTATCAGTGGAACAATAATGCCAGTGCTTGTCTTTGTGATTTTCGGCGTATGAAAAATTTACGAAAAGGACCGATTAGCGTAACAAACTTACGAAAACTCATTCGGTGATTTGAAACTACTGGAACTCTAGCAGTGCAGGTAGGCAGGGGACACAAACCAATCAATCACCAACAAGTTGAACAAGTTGCAACTGCTATTGTGGAACAGGAGATGACGAATGTGCAGGGTACCAGCAGTGCACGAGATATCCTGGCAAACGGATATCGTATACACAACGGTGTGGAAAATCCTACATCAGATGTTGAAGTTTTACCCCTATAAAATCAGTCATGTTCAAGTATTGCGCCCTAGTGATGCGACCACACGAATCGACTTATCTTTGAGATTCTTAGCGCGCATGGAAGTGGATGATGCATGGCCGTGGCAGATTTTATGGAGTGACAAAGCGCACTTTTATTTGAACGGCGATAATAACACACGCAACTGTCGCATTTGGGCTGCAACTAATCCGCACGTGTGTCTGCAGATGCCTATCCACTCGCCCAAAGTCACAGTGTGTGTGGTGCGGATCTACGGCATCTTTTATCATCGGTCCATACTTTTATGAGGAAAATCGCCAAAATAAACCACTGATCTGTTCTGTCAATGCTAACAGGTATGCCAATATGCTACAGAACTTTGTGGTTCCACAACTGCAGTAAAGAGGATGTCTCGATTCGACCATCTTCATGCAGGATGGTGCACCACCCCACATCGGACTTCAGGTACAGCGTGTTTTGCGACAACATTTCTCTGACAGAAGAATCATTAGTCGTGCATTTCCCACGCCATGGCCACCGAGATCGCCTGATCTCAATCCTTGTGACTTTTAGCTATGGGGATTTCTTAAAAGCATTGTGTATCAAGGAGATGTACCCGATATTCCAACTTTGAAAGATCGAATAACGTTACGTGAGACAAATCAATTCCGATATGTTGCGAGCCACTGTGGAAAATTTCGTGCACCGTATGCAGTTCCTGGAACATCAGAATGGTGGTCATATTGAACTTCATTTGTAATTAACAATAAACGTCATGAAATTGATGTGTGCTGCCTCTCATTTGCCATTTAGTTATTCATTAGTCACACCTACTAAAATTAATTTGGCAGCGCCAAAATATCCTCTGTTGGCGACTTTTGGTACTATTTTTTTTTTCTTTTTTTTCGTTAAATCGAATTCCCATGTTCCACTGTGTACGTCTACCGAATATTGGTGTGTTTCGTCCAATACATTACTCTCTAGGGGGCTCTGAACACTTGACGTTATTTTTAATCACCCGGTACGTTAGGAAAAACATTAAACATTTCCTGGTGTATAATTAATGTGGATTTTAATCTGTGCTGTTGGAAAAACTTGCAGTACCGAAAACCAACACAGAGATTTTCCACAAATGCTTTCAACATACAGCCGTTAAGAACTACAGAAAATTACTCGCCGATATAAACACACACACACACACACTGGTAATTATGCATTAAATAAACTTAGTAATATATTAAACATGTATGATGTAACTATGGCTATGTAATCGTATAATCGAAGATATATAAAAAGTGAATATCTATTATGCTGTACCTACCCTCATCCATGTGTATTGTTGTAGTAACCAGTATGGCAATCATCATTTTGTTACGGACATGTATTTATATTTATTATTGTAATATCTGCTTGTATATTTATGATCCCATATTTTAAATGTTTGTCCCATATTGTATATCATCCCATTATATGAATGTCGTCTTATGTTGTATATCGTTTCATATTATAATTCCCCCCCCCTTGCATTTTATTTTATCTAATATGTATTATATATTAATAAAGCGTACTGCCATTAGATATTGTAATTATTATCTGTAATTTATCTTATATTGTATTGTGCTATATGAATTGCGCTGCATTGATGTTATTGTAAAGTAGAAACGTCGTGGAGACCGCGGAATAAACTGGATCTGGTAAGCCACATAAAATCACTGAGCGGGACCGCACAGAGTGTAAATCGCACAAAGGAAAACAATCGCCTGTCTTCGTCTGAAATACTCGCCACCAAGTTCAGAAATGGCTTCGTAAGCAACACCAAAAGACATCGGTTCTAGGGGATCTGAAGACGATGAGTTTCCATGGTCGCGCACAAACTTAATATCAGGAAGGACGTCCACGGTAAAGTCAAGTGGTGGAAATCTTGCCGCCGCTGACTCTGTATAGGTGGAAGTTATCATAGGTGAAAATCGCTCTTCAGAATTTGGCAGTTCAATGTGGGAGCGTGACTGTGACGGCTGCTATGAGAACGCTACCTGTACGAATGTGTTGTTTCAAAGATGAAATTTGGCGACAAGGAATCATAATCAGGGGCTTTTTTTTTTGTTGTTGTTTTGGTTGGGACCGAGCCATAAAAAAAATAATAAAAATAAAAACACAAATCCCTCCCATGAAAACATAAAACAACTACTTCCAGAAACAGAGAAACTTACGCTTCGCGCTGGAATGATATTCTAGGCAATTTTCGCTTCCAACTTTATGGTAACATTTCAGTCAAGGTCCATTTTGCTAACCCATGAAGAATTTAATGAGATGGATGTTGGATAACTTTGCTAGTGAGAATGCCTGTGGGATGAATTGGAACGCCGAGCTTTAAGCCTAATTGCTCGGCATTAGTGACTGAACTAACCGATGTTCTACTGGAAGGGAATTACCTTACCCCAGCAACGTCCAAAATTATTGTAAAGCCGTCACAGAAAGCGAAATGGTGTTATATGAGCAAAGGGTAGACCAACTCCGCATTACTGCCTTTTAGATAACAACGAGAGATTGGGTGAGCAGGGATATATTTGATCAGATCCTAGCGTAAATGAATAATACATTTTTAATTCCAGGTGAGTTATATGCTTTATATTGCTATTAAGAAACCTTTCAGTAAGACGAGAAGAGTGTTCCCTCCTCCCTAGCCATCTCCTGATGAGGCAACAAAAAGTGCCGAAACATGTTTCTTGAATGGGGGAACTCAAGATTTAACCCTCTCATGCATGAATTTTCATATTCATTTATAAAAAATTATAATGGCATGATACAGTCCCATTTAACAGTATTACCATGAAATCATTAAGTTTTGCTAAATTTTTGTCCTGTATATGTTAAAAACGATGTCCTCATCTGAGGACATCATCACTAACGTCAACAGACTACAGACATATTTCTACGGAAATGACTTAGACTAAGGAATTTATTTTTATTGAAAGACATTACAAGTATGACAAAACAGATTATAATCAATTTATATTTTGCCGACACACTGCATGAATAATCATAATTTGGATTAGTTAGTACATACAAAAAAGTAGAACAATTAGAACTTGCAGTAGAGCTATGTAAATCAAGAGCAGTCTTATTCTCTTTGCCTCATTTTGTATGGAAAGACTGAAAACATTCCGGACAAATTGGAACCTCACATCTACCACAGATGTATCTTGTTTTACTCTTGCAGTATACATCTCTGCAACGATTGACATTAGCACTTGTTGTCTTCTTTGACGGAAGTGTCCACCGCCGTCAAAACGTTTCTATGTGGCACAGAGTGAGTTTTGCGTTTCTTTAGTGCTGGTGGTGTATGACGTGAAGGGCGTCCTCGTTTCTTTGTACCTAGCTGAGCTAAACCTTGATATATCAAAGCAGTTGCTACTCTTGATTTGAATTCCAACAAATCTAATTTTTCTTTTTCTTCCCATTTTCAAATGATCCGTGCATTACAAACAAGTACGTTCAACATATGGTAAAAAATTCTCACATACCATCGTTTATTCCTGGTATCATTTCGATACAAAGCCACAAGCGAATCCATAAGGTCCACTCCATCCATATATTTGTTACAAACAGCTATGCTGCGAGGTAGAGGAATTTCAACTTACTTTTTTCTTTCCGGCTGAACCTCTGACATACACTGACAGGCTCCTTTCCTTAGTAGCTAGATACCACATGCACTAATGAATTACAACCCATCTAGTGAGAGTAATGCCATCAGAGGATGTGGTAACTGACATATTTCTCGTCCCATCGTCTGCAAATCCTTTTCATTTTTCAGTTTCTTGTCAGCACCTTGAAGTAGATTTCTTCTGCATGCACCCACATAATAAATATCATTTTCCCTTAGTTTCTTAATTAGGGGGATGCTCGTGAAGAAGTTGCCTGCATATACCTTGAAGTTCTTACCAGCAAGATCATGACAAGGATCTGCACCTACATAAAGACCAAAACAATATACATAGCCTGAAATGCCTGCCCTCACCCACATTTTGAAACCCCATTTTTTTTGGTTTCTTAGGTAAGTATTGTTTTAGTTGTGAACCTTCCTTGAATGGAATCATCAACTCATCTACACTCTGAAATTCTTCTGAACTGACAGCAGCATGAAATGTTTGCAGCACTGGTCTTATACGTATTGCTTTGTTATTATTATTATTGGTAGGTAATTGTGTCTGAATCAACAAAATGCAAATATCGCCTTATGTCCTCCCATCCGTTCACTGACATAGCATCAGCTATAACATCCATACACAGTACATGCCATGTTCAGAAGATCAATACTGCCTTACCCGTGGGTACTTTATGTATCATGACAAGTACAATTCCAAGGTAAATTTTGAGTTCAGTCACAGTAAGTGCTAAATTATCTTTGCCTTTACGGCATGCATACAGATTAGTTTGTTTCACAATTTTACCCATCAATTCACCTGGAAACAGCTGTGGGGAAATATATGTGTCCTCATATGAGGCTCTTATGCATGAGTGGATTAATTAGATTTAGAATTTTGTAAGACTGAAATGTAGTCTAACATAAGAGGACTACCAATAAGCGATGTGCGTCTCTGTGGGTCTTAAAAGGGAAAAAAAAAAAAAAAAAAAATCAAAATTTAGGAGAAATTAGTTTTCATGTGTCCCTTTGGAGGGCATCGCGATCTGTCAAGAAACATGTCGGGATGGTGGGAAAGAGACTAATTAGTGGTAAGAGTTTTCATTTTAATTTATGAATTTCTTATTCCAACTGTACTCTGCAAGGCCAAGAAACTGGCAGATGACAGAACTGTTAAAAAGAGGTTTGGTCCGATTTTCTAATACTTATAACTATATTTTAATACACTGAAAGCAAAGCATTATGGCAGAGGTCTCCAACCGAATGGCTACCGGAACTATTGCAGTCGCAAGGCATTTATGCAACAGATGATGGAATACACACTCCGCGCGGTTAGCCTAGTGGCTATGCGCTTCGCAACCATATGCCTGGGGAAGGAGTGTCCTAGGTTCGATTCCCGTCGGTGACGTGAGGAGCTGAAGGATCTTCCTCAGACATATCCAAGTTAGCCAGTCTTGGGCGTGGACAGCAGGGTTTTTTTCCCCAGTTTATTCTGGGGTTTTTCATTCCGCAAAGCAGGCAAACTGGCCTTCAGAACTTGGGGCCATAGGATACAGGCCACTACAGGCCATAGGATACACCGGGGCATAGGGCTGACCACCTTATCCTGTAAACGGAGTGAGGTCCGATGATTAATGGACCCTCGACACCGCAAAGTAAAAGAGGGTATAAAGAAGATGACATGACAGAAGATGACATACACACACACACATATATACAAATATTAGCATATTCCATCTTCTGCCGCGTAAATGCCTTGTAACCACTATAGTTCCGGTAGTCAGTAATTTGGTCGGAGAAATCTGCCAATAATGCTTTGCTTTTTAATAAATGTATCTTCATAAGATACATCTAAGTTTTGTCATACAAATTAAAAAAAAATATACAGTATTTTATTGCATTCAGAATATTTCTTAATAAATAGTAATAATGAATATTTTTTCGGTATTTGAAACGTTTGCCTGATTATATTAAATGATTATTTTTGCAATGATTAAGTTAGCAAAGCTATTTTACAGTTTCCAGACATCCGAACATAATCCATGTAATTGAAGCGAATTGATTCTTCAATCTATCACCGAATCAGTTGTCGCTGTATTCGTAGTGAGGTAAATAAAACTTAAGAAATTTTCTCACTGCTCTTTTTTTAATATTGAATGTTTTCAGAGAAAAAAAAAGGTAGGTTAATTTTTATGGTAATTTCTTAATCATCCATAGAAAGTACCTGTTTGTTTCGAAACAGATGTCATAAGCCAGAATTTCTCATTGCTTTTTTTTTTTTTAAAATAATAAATTATTCTCCTTTTAGAAGGACAGTAATTTGATATTTACAGGGATTTTTTTTTCTTTTCTAAAAGAAAGGCACACGTGAGACTTATGCCACTATCTCATGGTCTCACTTTTCGGTAGGATGAGGGCTCTTTAGGAGAGATCAAATAAAACAGAAAAAATTCAAGTGTCAGAAATATTTCAGAATCGTACTTAAGATAATGATTAGGTTCCATTGATATCAACATTTCATTTATTCATTTAATTTCGAAGAATCTGTAAAGCCGAGTACGAGTATATATATATATGTCAGATATGTCAGAAATTTGTTTTATCTGGTTTTATCGATTGAAAAGCCAATTTTCAATCGATAAAAAATCGAAAATCGAAGAACTACATAACATATGAATAATGGGAGAAGCTGCTAGTTCCGATTTTGAAACTGCCGAAATTTTCAAGAAAAATCTGAAAGAGATGATAAAAGATAAAGGCTATTTGCTAGAGCAGATTTTTAACGTACATGAAATCGGACTGTTCTGGAAAGAATGCCAGAACGAACTTTCATTCACAGAGAAGCTACATCGGCGCCTGGTTTTAAGGCATTTAAAGATAGGATTACGCTTCTTCTTGGAGGAAATGCTGCTGGTCTTAAATTAAAACCATTTCTTGTTTGCCATTCACAAAACCCCAGAGCTTTGAAAAACATTGACAAGAATAAGTTGCCGTTTACTACAGGAGTAATCCTAAGGCTTGGATGACATTTGTTTTATTCGAAGACTGGTTCGTAAATTGTTTTATTCCAGAAGTACATACTACCTTTTAAAATTCTATTGCTGCTTGACAATGCTCCAGGACATCCTCTTCACATCGGCGATTTGAATGAAAATATAAATGTGATGTATCTACCGCCCAATACAACAGCTGTGATTCAATCTATGGATCAAGGTTCGATTACTACATTCAATACATATTATTCAAGACATATCTGAAAACTACATTTTCTCAAGAAATAACAGCAATGGACAGCTATGCTATAACATTACGCGATTTTTGGAAAAATTACGATATTAACCAATGTATCCAGAACATTGGAACTTCATGGAAGGAAGTATCCAAACAATGTTGGAAGAAGTTACTACTGCAGGAGACACTCGAAGAAGAATGCAATGAGCATAGTATATTAGAACAAATTAGTGAAGAAATCTTTGAAATTGCAAGAAAACTGGATCTAGAAATCAATATTATCAGTATTGAAGAATTAGCAGATCAAGAAGAAGGTGAACTGACTGATCAAGGCTTGATTTTCCAAAACGAAAGAGTTGTAGAAGAAGAAAGGAATAATGAGGAAGATGAAGAAGAGAAATCTTTAAAAAATTTACTGTGAAAGGATTAGCTGAAATATTTTCCACTAAATCAAGGACTTCAGCTACTTAAAAATATGGATCAAGACACTGATCGCTTCGCTAAAGACGAAAAGTAAATTCGAGAAGCACTCAGATATTATCGCGAAATACATGAAGAAGAAAACAAAACAAAAACCCAACAGACAAGATTAACCAATTTTCTGATTAAAAAAGCTACTCCCGATCGCAAGAAATAACCATATATTCCAAATGAGTGACAGTTACTTACCTGTTTAATTAAAGACACCGTTAATAAGTTTTTGGTTTATGTTTATGTTAACTAATATTTAAAGGAATTTCAAATTAAAGCAAAGTGCACCATTTTTGATGTGTTTATGCATTTTTTTCTTAAATTTTTCTTTCTTAATTGTGTATTTATATGTATATGTGCTGATAAATAATTTATAAATGTTTATATATTTTTAACCATTTTAAGTTAAATAGAAACCTAATTTATGAAAATATAACAGAAATCAAACAAATCAAGAATTTAAAAAGTCCTCAACTTACGTCAGAATCGACTTACGACGGAGACCTTGGAACGGAACCCCGTCGTAAGTCGAGGACTACCTGTATATATTCATTTAACTTCGAAGAGCGCGCGCTCTCTTATTATTATTATTCCTGATACCTCCAAGGAGTCCAAAGACTCATCGCGGGAGGACACCTACAACTGTCTCAACCACTACACCGAACCTCTACTACGAATCATCTCCATCAACCGCCCACCTCCACCACAACTAGTATTTTTGTCTGCAAATTGTGTGTGTTCTGAAGGGCCGATTTGTCTGTATGCGGGATGAAAAACACCCGCGTTTGCGGGAAAAAAAATCCTGCTACCTCCGTATGAGATCGGCTAACTCACCTTCGATTGAAATCATTCAGATAAAGATTCCTCCCGTCGCGACGAGAATCGAACTTAGGCCTATTCCAATCGAAGGGCGTAATGTACCGTCGTTTAACTATTCGAAGTTAAAGTGTGTGTGTGTGTGTGTGTGTGTGTGTGTGTGTGTGTGTGTGTGTGTGTGTGTGTGTGTGTGTGTGTGTGTGTGTGTGTGTGTGTGCGTGCGCCGTTGCGATATATATAAAAACGATAGTACATTAGTACCGTAGGTGAGCTGAAGTAGATAATCCAGATACCCTGCTCGTTTTTTCTCGAAAAAAATTTCATTTTTGGTGTTGGTGACTCAAAACCGTGATGTCACAAGATTTAATGACATTTATGAACATCTATATCCAGGGCCGAGTTTAAAGTTATGTACCTAAGCTATAACTTTTAAGAGCCTCCCCTCTCTCACTACTGGGTAAATTTTTAAGTTATCTATTACAGAGGAAAAAGCCCCTTGTGAGTCCCTAAGCTGTAGCTTGTCTAGCTTTATGTGTAAATATGACCCTGTCTATGCCCACATCGAGATTTCAATCCACAGTCTGTTGGTTCAAAATGTACTTTTTTTTAGTTCACTGAACGCTTTCCATAACTCAGAAATATGTTTATAGACAAGAATATCCTTTAAAAAAAAAAAAGGGAATTGTGAACTACAGAGTAGAACTTTTAACTGTTTTTGAACATGGAATGTTAATTATTGAATAAGTTTAACATCTCGATTCCCCTCCCCTCCGAAGTTTGATTATTTAATCCAGTAACTCAGAAAACTCGACCGTAGAACTCACAATTTCAGACAATGATACGAGTTCGGGTTTAAATCACGAGATGGTGGCTGCTATATGTCGTTCTCGGTTGTACTTTCATCCTGTTTTCTTTAAAATTATCGTTAGCCACGAGTTCAGCTATTGGCTGTCAGCCATTTTTCCAAAAGTCAGGTTTAAGAGAGCTCCACCTATTCGAATCTTCGGGAATAAAAAGACGATTTTTCGTTATTTTTAAGAAAATAAGTGGGAGGGGGGATCATTTCTATATTCTCCCAAAATCGCTTTTACAATTCCACTAGAGATGATGATACGTTCTTGATCAGCGCTTTCAGTTACTACCTGGTGAGGGCCCCCGTATTTCGGTTTGAACGCTACGCCACTCTCTCTGTAAAGAGAACCATAGTGGCCGCTGGTGATGTCTGTAATGTTTCATGCGCACTTTTCATAGTTATTTGTTCTTTGTATCAGTTCACATCGTTCACTACTTTTGGAGATGTTCGAATATTTTCAGAGTATAAAGTACATACATTCTTATGCCTAGGAATGGGCCCAGAAAATGATAATCTGTAATTCAAATTATTTTTATAGATAACTGTAACAGTTTTGATTACATTACTTGGGTCCTTGGGAAGATCAGTAAATTGCCAGCTGTGTTCCTGGGAACTTACATATGTCAATTCGTCCCTTTCTATTCCGTGTTTCTGAATAATAATAAAAAATCTTACCTGTACATACAAAAATAACACTAGTAATAAAGTTGTGTGGAAATAACGGAAACTCTGTAAACTTTTCATACTGGATCAAGTAATTTTCTGAAAGAGTAAAAAAAAAAAAAAAAAAGAAAAGTGTTACAGCTGAAGAAATTTTAATTCTGAATATTAATATTGCATAACAACTCAGGAATGTCATGTTTGGATGAAAAAAAGAAAAATAAAGCTATTCAAGAATTACTTTTAAAATTTTAATCTATAAAGAAAGTCAAAAGTTGTTAATAATCGTAACATTCCCGAAAACAATGAAAAAACAAAAAACTAGTTTTGCAGAGCACGAAGTATCACAGCTTTCAGAATAATAAAACTATAAATTGCTGGGTACTTACGTTATGGATGCCATCAGACTTCGTCTACCTCGTTCCAAACAGTTCATAACCAACCTGTTAAAAACACGATATATAAAGTATAATGTAACGTTGTTAAAATAAAGCCATGTAAGAATTCTGATAAGACCAACTTATCATTGTTTAGTTTGAAGATAACTGCGATCAGGTGTTCATTTTTTTTTTTTTCTGTCATATATCAGAACATGTACCTTTTGGTCACAAAATACTTTTTACAAAAGTTTTAAAAGATGAGTTATTTTAATTTTATTGTCGTGATTCTGTTAAGACGAAGAGACTGATTTAAACATGTAACATGTGCTGCGATTTAATTAAATGCTATTTTTCTTTATTGTTCTTTATTTTTCTTAATTGCAGTAATCTAGATAATTTTTCAGCAGTCTGATATTATTACTACGCGACACCTGCAAGGGAGTCCTGGGATTCATCGCGGGACGACACTCTACTCTATCTTCGCTAAATACATCTCACCCTCTCCACTACTACTTAATTTTCCTACTGCAACATTACTACCATCAACGCCATACCGCCCATCATCATTGCACAGTATTTTTTGTTTGTAAATTGCGTGTTCTGAAGGCATTGCACAGTGCTTTCAGTTACTACTTGGGGTGGGGAGCCCCACATTTCGGTTTAAACACCACGCCATTCTCCGTAACGAGACCCATCCTGGCCGCTGAAGATTGACACACGCCAATCAGATACGCTGTATCTCCTTAAGAAAGTTATGCCAGGACACACACACACACACACTGTCTCTCTGGAGAGATTTTATTGAAATTTTAATATTTGAAACTCTTACAATTGGTCAGGCGATTCAAGTTTTTGTTTCAATCCATCTACCAGAGTTTTATTGGAAAAACATTCAGTTTGAAGGTTTTTACCAAGTGCGTAATTATTGAAGTTATTAACTCAGTTACCTTAATAATTACGCCCTGGCTGAATGGAATTTAATGAGGTCTTAGGATCTCTCAATCGAAAGACACGAGTTCGATTTTAGTAATGACGAGAGCAATGTTTATATGGAATTTTTCAGCTGAAGATGAATTAGCCGATCTGAACACGAAGACGTGTTCAGATCGGCTGATAAAACGCTTTCCCATATACAGGATGATAAAACCCTCGAAGACGCGGGTTTTATCATCCTGTATGTGGGAAATCGGCTGCAGAATTCAGTTTATAGAAAAATACTATTGGTAGGTAGTAGATGAAATAGTGGAGGTGGTGGATTGTGTAATGTATGGAATGAGTCCTTAGAGGTGTCCCGTTTTGAATAATATTCAATATTGGTTTCAATATGGCCATCTGTAGTGACAAAATTATATGTCAGAGGTATATAAATCAAAAAGGTGTAAATGTGTCATAAACGAGGCATAACCTTTGACATAATTGCAGTTTAAGTACTAGCAATCCGTGGAGGTTTTGAAACATTTAAATTTGTTGGTTTTCGCGAAAAGCAAAGAAATGTCAACGATCGAAAATTCAACACTACAATTTCAGTTTGGTGGAGGTGCAGAAGTCATTTATCTAGACGTTTCAAAAATTTGATATCAATTAATGCATTCACTTTGGACTACAAAAGAACCACGAAATTTTTAAACTCGGCTATTTGTAAAGATATGATATCGAACTTGGAGATACAATCAACTCCTTTTAGGTGCTGATTGGTCATGAAATCCTATGGAAGGCAATGCCTTCTTATCCTCTCGAAGCGTTGCTGACCTTGGAGTTTGAAATTTGCTGTTCACCTTCATGGAAAATGTGAAGCATGCAATTAGTTCTGTATTTTACTAGCAGAAGTGGGTTGACCATTAGAAAATATGCGTTTACTTCGAAATACCTATCCCTATCGCCTTGTAAAAACACGAAAATAATTGCACACTTTCTAGTTGCATATCTCCATCTCCCTTGTAAAAAAAAAAATAAATAAATAAAAATAGAAATGCATTGCATGCTTTACATTTTCTATGAAGCCAAACAGCAAATTTCAAATGTCTTCTGAGCAGAGGATGCTGCCTTCCACAAGATTTCATGGCTGATCAACATGTAAAAGATTGAAGTTTTCAAAGTGTGATTATCTTTATGCAAATTCTGAGCGCTGAAAACGTTTTGTGGTTCTTTCATGATCCAGAGGTAATCAACTACATATCAAATTTTTGAAATTTCAAGGTGAATGATGATTTTTGCACTGAGAACATTATTATTGACTGGATATCTCTATGTAAACCAAAACTCGTTGCAGGAGACACCTTAACTGTTAGTTATAAGAGCGTTATGCATAATGCTCATTTGGCTTATACACAAGACAAAAAATAGTATATAATTTTTAAGCTATGATGCATAAAAATTTCGCTCTTTTAAAAAAAAAAAATATATTCTCATAGCAGGCCTGTGGAAGTGAGTGGCGTTTGAATCCATAGTGCAAAGTTGCCCAAAGAAGGCTGTTCTGAGTTGAAATCTAGTCGTAGACTAGAGGAACGTTTTCTGATCCATTCTTCAACCGTTTCTTGAGGGTGATGTCAGACAAGGATAAGTAGAATTTTTCTTTCAGAAACTTTTTTTCCAGTTAACTCAAGAGAATCGACAGTAAAACTCTCACTATTTTAGACAATATGCTGCATTAGGGTTGTGGACCAGAGATGATAGCACTTATCTGCTTTTCTTTTTTTGCTGGATGCCTTTTATTATTATTATCTGAGACCTCCAGGGAGTCAAGGACTCATTGAGGGAGGCTGTAAATTACCCAACCCAGCTATCATACCTTCCCTTAAATTTATTTACACTAGATACACTCGGGCAAATTATTCCACTCACTCACTGCTCTCTGAGAGAAAAACCTAGCTCTTACCCCTTTCTTGACTGAGAACAACCTTAACTTCCATGGAAGCCCCTGTGTTCTCTCCCCACCTTCCATATAACGAAAATTTTCATCATTTGAAATGCTATAACACCCATTCATAACACCCTCTATCATATTACTGCTCTTTCCTCTGTTAACCAGTCTGTAATTCACATACTCGCAATCTGTCCTCTTAATCTAAATCCCATAATCCGGATATAATCTTTGTAACTTTTCTTTGCATCTTTCCCACAGCTTCTTTATCCCCTTGGAACCCAGGAGACCAAATCAGCGCACACTAATCGAAGTGTGGTCTTATCAAAGCCTTATAGAGGTAAAATTACTTCCTTATCCTTACATGTCAAGGTTCGCTTCAGCATAGAAATTATTCTCCGAGTTGTATTTGCAACTTTTACTATGTGATCTTTGAACTTTAAATTCTTATCCACCAATACACCAAGATCCCTTGCCTCTTTAGTTTCTTGTAGCATAACCCCGCTAATATAATATGCCACTGGATCTCTGATCATGCCAAAGTGCATAACTTTACACTTATTAACATTAAACTAACAGCCAATTTCGTTTGCTCAGATTTCCAGTCAGTTCAAATCATTTTGTAATTGCTGAATATCAGTAGCATCCCTGATTGCCGTGCCTATCTTTGTATC
This sequence comes from Typopeltis vanoorti, assembly GCF_054136105.1. Lineage (NCBI taxonomy): Eukaryota > Metazoa > Arthropoda > Arachnida > Uropygi > Thelyphonidae > Typopeltis > Typopeltis vanoorti. The sequence goes on from NC_143567.1 coordinate 82,217,576, forward strand.
ATCAGCAAACAATTGCAAATATGATGACAGACCCTGCTTGAAGTCATTAATGTACAGATTGAACAATAATAATGGCCCAAGGACTGAACCCTGAGATATACCACACAAGATTTAAGGTAACCCTGAGGGTTACCTTAAATCTTGCATTTACACCCACTGTACACCACTTTTTGATATCTGTCTGTTAACCATCCCCTGATCCAAGTCAATAGATTATGTTCCAATCCCATATTCTCCAGTTTATGCAACAGCCTATAGTGTGGTACCCTATTAAATGCCTTAGAAAAATCCAACATTATCATAGTGTATGCATTCCCTTTATCCAGCTCGGCTGTAACATTATAAAATATATGAGCAAATTGCTAACACATAACCTTCCTTTAGTAAACCCATGCTGCAGAGTACAGAATTATTGTCTACCCATTTCTATATGCAACTTCTTACTAACTTCTCTAAAATCTTCACTATCACACCAGAAATACTAATAGGTTGGTAGTTGGACACATCAGTTTTTGCACCACCCTTGTGCAATGGAACTATTACATTTCTTCCATTCCTGAGCTGAGACTCAAGTTATACAAATGTGTGAAAGGCCTAGCCAATTCAACAGAACATTCCTTTAACAAATGGGCAGCTATTCCATTTGTCCCTATTGACAAATTCTCATCCAGGTTATGCAAAAGCTCTTCAACCTCATTTTCGTGAACCTCTAGCTCTCCAGCCAACGTAGCAGTAGCACTGTGCACTATACTACATATACCTAGTTGACAATCAATTTTTTGAACTACATTTTTAATATAAATTTTATTAAAGAACAAATTAACATTATTCAATTCTATAATCGCCACCATTAATTATAACCTTATTCCAACGATCTACTAAGTTTAGAATTCCTTTTTTGAAAAGTTTTCTTTGGAGGCAAAAAATGATATCAAACTCCTTTGGACATCATCTTCTGAACAGAAGGTTTTATTTCTTATGTTGTGTTCTAAGGACCTGAATAAGTGAGTCACTAGGGGCAATATGCGATGAATATGGAGGATGTGGTAGAAGTTCCCATCCTAACTGCCTAATTTTTTCTTGAGTCATTCTTGAAGAATGTGGTTTTGCATTATCTTGCTGCAAAATTACCCTTTTTCGATTGACAAGTGAATGACGTTTGATTAATAATGCTTGATGTAGTCGCTCTAATTGTTTACAGTAGATGGCTGCTGATAGTCTTACCTTGTTCCATGAATTCGTAATGAATAATTCCATGAACAGCCCACCAAACGCACAACAGAACCTTTTGTGGATGACGTTCATCTTGAGGTGTTGGAATTGGAGTTTGATTTGGAGAAAGCCACTGTTTTTTGCGTTTATTATTCTTATTACAGCATCCATTTTTCACCACCAGTTACGACTCGTTCCAAAAAGGGGTCATTTTGTTGTCTGGTCAACAATGAATTGCAAATCGCCCGTCTCTGTGCTTTGTTTTCTGACAGTTCATGCAGTACCCATGTACTCTGTTTAAGAACCTTGCCACTCTTATGTAAGTGCTCTTGGACAGTTGACCACGATGAATTAAGTTTCTCTGCTAATTCTTGTATGGTTTGTTTTGGATCTGATTCAACGAGTCAAGAGTCATCATCTAGAGTAAGAGATCTTCCAGGTATAGGACGATCAGAGAGATCAAAATTTTCTGTAAATCTAAACCATTGCTGACATTTGTTAACCTTCAATACGTCTCCATAAGTTGAGCAAATGATTTTGGTAGCCTCGGTAGCATTCTTTCCTTGGTGAAACAAAAACAGCATACAATGACTTAAATGGTGCTCTTCAACTTCAAAGTCCGCCATATTAAAAAAAAATAATCTAAAATTTAAAAAAAAAATTTTTAAATAGAAAAGTAATGCTAATGTTTAAATAAAAATCAAATTTAATAATTTATGTTATTTACCAAAAACCAATCAGCTAAAAATGACCTATTAAAAATAATTCATTACTTTCTGGTCCCCCTCATATCAGCAAAGCAAGCACTGAACTGAACAATCTCCTTAGCTTCTGACACTCGTGTACCATCTTTACCATCTGCATTCAATAAAGTTATTCTTCCACATTCATTCTTTCTTTTGCTTGCAGCATAACGATAAAATTCTTTTGGATTACTTTTCATAACTCCTCTCGCTCTTATTCTCACGATACTCTTTTCACATCATATTCTTGTGGATTTCTAGCTTAATAAGGCTGCACATCCATTTCACACCCAACCTATTTACGCTTCGAACACTAGGGATACATTTAGATACCCCTCATTCAAGCACTTTTTCAAAGATTCCAATGCATTGCTGACATTTTTTCCATTCAGTAACTGATACCATGGGACCAAAGATTCTTCTAAGTCGATCATAATTTCCAGCTTTGTAGTTCAGCATGTAGCCTGTTTTAATCGGAGCTTCGATACAAGTAGATACTTCCCAAGAAAGAACAGCATGATCACTGTCACCAATTGGAGGTAAAATAGCTATATTCTATTCTTGACAAAGATCCCTTCTGATGCTATGAGCAAACCCAACACTCTTTGACCTCGAGTTCCTTCTTTCACATGCTGCTTGAGAAAGTTATCTCGCAACAATTCAATAAATCCATTCTTTCTGATCATGAGATTTCTCTTCTACCCAATCAATATTTGGAAAATTAAAGTCACCCATAATGATCATAATAAATTACGATCTAGCGTATTATAATTATAATGAATAATAATCTTGGGCCAGCTACCTCAGATTGGCTACTGGTGGAGATTGAGGCATCCCCTCAGTCTCCAAAAGTTGGGGCTAAAATGGTCTCATCTACTCCTTATATATAGGGAATAAAAGGCACTGACAGATTTTTTTTTTTTTTTTCAATTCTCATTTCATTAGTAAAAAATGTCAGTCTGAAATAATATACACTCATGTTCATAGAAATAGCATCACCTGCTGTAATCACGTTTTGATAATTAAACCTGAATGCATATTTGAAGAGATAACAGTAATTGCTACAAATAATGAAGGCCATAACATTTTTGATTAATATTTGGCTCTTTTTAGCACAAGATGTAACAAAGAAAACGACAACAAACTTGACAAATATTTCAAAATGAAGTGGACAGCGATATTTTCACTGGAAAAACAAATACTTGTACCAAAATTCAGCTCAATTACAGTGTTGCTAACATCCAAAGTTAAAAATTCACTTTTTGCTGTTTAGTATTTCATGGGTCCTCCTCTTACTTTTATTACTGCTCGGCATCAGTGGGGCATTGACAAAATCAATTTCCTAATGGATGCAACTGTCAATTCATGGTTCCACACCCTTATGACTTCTTGGAACTCCCAAAGTGTTTCAGTCTCCATTTGGTACCACAAATTCTCAATGGGAATTTGTGGTACCAAATGGAGACTGAAACACTTCCTAACCGTTTCCTAACCACAGTAGTCACTGAATTGAGTGTTCAATGAGCCACTTAACCTGCAAAAATTAAAGCTTTTCTAAGTACTAAACTCAATTATATGGTACATTTTAGGGTTACAATAGCATCACTTACATTTTGCCCTATGACAAGGAGCAGTCATCACGAAAAATGCAGTTTGTTGCTAAGGTGAAGTGATGTCTGATAGAAGGCGATTCTAAAAATTTCTGGTACACTTGTGCATTCACTGAACTATCTGTGAAATGAAAACAACCAACACAATGATACAACATGCAGCCCCTAGATCATTTGACTACTGACACCAGGCAGTCAAGGTTGAATTTTTCTCCTGATCATTTTCGAACTGTCTACATGCTATAGGTTAAACTTTTTCTCATCAGAAAAAAAATTACCCTTTTCCACTGATCAGGTGTCCATTTGGCATGCTCTTTGCACCAATTTAACCAAGCCAATCTCATTTCTTTTGGTTAACAAGGACCTCTTTTTAGGGAGTCTGGCTATCAGTCCTTGTCAAATACGTCTTCTCCTGAGCTTGCCACAACTCCCGTTTCAGTTCTCCAGATGACACAAGGCAATTTTTGAGGTAGAGCCACTTTAGAAATCGATCTTGTATGGTGTAAACAGTGGCTTTCTTCCTGTCTCCTCCTTCTTTTCAGCAGATCCAGTTTCCTTCCTTTTTTGATAGCAACTATACCACAGTAGATTGACTACAGGACACCCTTTTAACTATTTCACAAGAAGAAGTCTTTTCTATTCAAAGCTTGAATCACTTTTTCTTGGAGGTGTTAATGTATGCAAAGTGATCTCAACACAAGCATATAACATAAAAAAATTCTGACGCAACACAATGAAATATCTAATAATAAACCAATGAAAATGACCATTTAACTACTAAAAAATATATTTATACAAGGTGATGTGGTTTCTATGAACATATGTGTATTTGACCAGTATATAAAGCACTTGATTTGAAATCATATGTTTAAAATTTTTTTTCATATATACCCAGAAGAATTATTTTATCTTCAGATATTTTTTTACACCTGATATACCTGTAAAAGTGTAAATTAAGAGTATAAGCAAAATGAATTTTCTGCAGTTTCCAGAGGTTTGCAGTTTTCTTGTAAGGTACATGAAGTACTAGATCTGAGAGGAAACAATTTCCCCACCACCCAAAGATGAAATTATTGCTATTAAAAAAAAAAAGGCAAATACATTTGCATCAAGTGAAATTTTATCATTTAAAATCATTTATTCATGTATATATTTAAATTTCACTTAATCATTCTTTCAAATATTATATACTTATCCATAATAGTTATTTGAATTGTTTCTGGATTATTTTTAAACTATTTAGATACAGCCCTGGGACATCTAGTACTTCCCTAAGGAGATTATTTCATTTCTCCTCCCCCCACTACAGGTTTTAACAGTCTATCAGTAAAATATCAATGAAATACAGAAGTTAAGAAAGAATAAGAACATAGATCATTAGCAAATCCAGCTGCTATTTCATTCTTCATCAATGATTTATACACTGCAATGTTCTTTTTGTTATTTTTAGATGTTTCATAACTACAAAATAATGAAAATATCTTTCAGTATCACCTAGTGAAAATATGTACAGTGTATGTTTTCATTCAATAAAAAGGAATATGGAAAGCAAATGAAAAAAAAAAATTAATGCGAAAAATGCAACTCCTAATAATGAAATAAACCACCAGCTAATTTTAGAGATCAAACGGGAAAAAAAAAATTCAATAATGCACAGAAGTGAAACACCAATCTAATTAAGGTCTCTCGACTCGTTTTTTAAATTTGCTTTCTTTATACTTTACATACATACAAAAAGAATCATTTGATTCCTTTAAGAAAAAAAGATTTAATTTCTTCAAAAAAAGATTTTACATTTTTATCTTATTTATGATATAAATATATGAATTTATCTTACTTGGTATCTTATTTATTTTTTAGTCTAGGACAAATTGTTTAATTTTTTTAATATGAACCAAGCAACTCATGAGTTATTAAAACCAATTAAAGAGATGTAAATACAGTACTAACATTTTCATAAATGGTATGAACATGACATGAGGTTTTACAACTTGTGTCTGAAGAATGCAAGTAAAAAATAAATAAAAATAAAAGCTTGAGTAATGCATTTGTATGTAGTTCAGATATACCTAATTCTTAATGATTCACTGGTTTTCTTATAATAAAAAAGTGTTTTAAACCAATATATGTAAAAGAGCTTCAAAAATTTTAAAATTATTACAGCTTACAGACCCATATTTTACCAGATTTAATGAATACAGAATGCCATTTTTTACAGAAACTAATGTTATCAGACAAGATTAAGATATGGTTTTACATCACTGTATAATTTTGCATTTTCATAGAAAATTACAAGCATATTTTACATAAAAATACGTATAAAATCATTTACAAAATTATGTTCCACATCCTGCTGAGCCCATACGCTGAGGATCTTGTGAAGGATAATGGATTCCTGGTCTTACAACACTACCTGCTAATGAAGTCTGAAGAGAAAGTGATGGAGCTGGAATTGGTGGGGGAGGAAAAGATCCAGGTGGACGAAGACCTGGTGGGGGATTAGGAGGTGGTGGTCCCCCAGGTGGTCCTATAAAAGGTGGTGGTGGAGGTGGTGGAAACCTCAGACCTATAAGAAATAATTTTAAATTGAATAACTATCAATGTATTACATGTAACAATAACACGGTTTGCTCATATGTATAGTCAAGTCAACTTACAATGGGGTTTCATTCTGATGATCCTGTCATAAGTCACAATGAAAATACAAACCATAAGGACATGAATATTTCCTTTCGGTTCATATATAAAGTTGGAATCCAACTTTATATAATCTCAATGCTTCATCTGTATTATATTTTTTCATTAATTTTACTCTTTGTTCATAGTATTATAATACAATATACAAATTATAACAATAAAGCTGCTTTCTACAGTACTGGATAATGAAATGCATTTAAATAAAAAAAAAATTAAGTTAAGAAGATCAGTATCTACATATAAATAAAATTTATAATGAAACGTGTTTGTATAATTTAATTCTTTTTAAAAAGTTAAAAACTTCGTGCAATTTATCTGAATGTATATGGCTCAGCCAGATTAGGAAAAAAAAAAAACCCTTCTTGAGTGAAATAGCAGCATTCCAACAGAATGTGACAAATGGTGAGCCGTGTGATGCATTGTTAACACGAGTGGGCCATCAGCTTCAGTAAATAAGAATATATACAATGATTGTGACCTATATGAAGTCTAGCAAGGACAACTTCCTCTCTGTTGCTTGCCAATGTTTAATTTCAAGATTAATCTCATGCAATTTTGTCAGTTCTTTCTGCTGATGATTGCCATTGAATTATTAGCTTTGATCTTATAAAATATCTGTAGCCTGTATATGGGACTAACAAAGAGTACCCGGAAAATGAATGAGCTGATTTGGCAGCTGCATCTACAGTTTAATTTCTCTTAATTCTAGTGTGGTTGGGAATCCAGCACAACTCAATTTCAAAATCATGGACCTTCAGTTTGTACAAGAGATGTAGAATCTCACAAAGTACTAGATGTGGATTATATACAGGAGACAACATGTTGAAAGTTTATTTTTCACTTGGTTAGAGTATAATAAAATTAGTTTAATCCTTTTTCCAAGTGTGAGCAAACAAAGTTTGCGCCCGAAAGTATCTTCAGGACTGGAGTAAGGTGGTACAACACCAGGGCAACTCGTTGCAAAGGTGGAGTAAGATACCAACACTCCTATCTCAGTATCTCCTATAATGCAAAACACATCTCCTTGCGGATATGTCTAATGTCATGCATTAAGGGAAGGGCCACTACCCAGACTAGTTTCGACCTTTATTGAGGTCTCTTCAGTGGGAGCCAGGCAGAAGCATTAGCAGGTCATCTCTCCCTATAGGAGTTGCCAAATGGTGTGCTACCCTTTTTTAATAAATTACTCTGGATTTAGAGAAAGATGTTGAAAGTTTATTTTTCACTTGGTTAGAGTATAATAAAATTAGTTTAATCCTTCAGGCGCAAACTTTGTTTGCTCACACTTGGAAAAAGGATTAAACTAATTTTATTTAGGAGACAACATGGTCTGTAAAGAACTCAACCAGTCTGTATAAATTATACACTTCTGGTAGCAGCTTTCTTTTATATGCACAAGCTGAATTGCATGTGACTCTGCTGTATAACTGCTGCAATTAAGTGGGGATCTAATTGGATATGATAAGGTCAGGAAATACCACAGCACAACTAACATCTCGGATCTTGAACCATCAGTATAGATGGGAAGGAAATCAGTGTTCTGCTCTGTGTGCATTAAATAAATGCATATAGACAGATGAAGTGTGAGACTTAGTTGGCAAAGTAAAAAATTGCAGGATGGGGTGCAAACCTGCCATGGAGGAATGCTTACAAATGCCGATACATTTGGCGCAGGTAACGTTATCAACAATCATGTCAATAGCTTACATAATCTCTTTAACATACACATCAAAGGAATGAATATAGAAAGTTTTTACCTTGAGTTTATTATACATTGAAGATACCAAGAAATTACATACTTGGTTTTAATCCTCTCCCCAAGGAAGCAAAACAATGTATTGTGTGTGAAATATATTCACGTCTGAGCTATTTGTATATAGAGACTAATGACTTCATATCACTTGCCTTAGTATGTATCCCATAATGCAAAGTATCCCCTTTCGGCTGGAATAATGCTATGCATAATGGGAAGGGCCACTACCCAGACCGTTTCGACCTTTATTGAGGTCAAATCAGTGGGAGCTACAACCACGAGAGATATCAAGGTTGAAGTAACAGAAGTCATATATATTTCATATACAAGTAGCAAAAAGGCACTTGACCTTATTAAGAAAACTGGAGAAAAAGATATCCTTGATATAGAGTAATTACTTCGAAAAATTGCTAATTGAAAGAAGTAGTTACAGCACAGTGGTAAAAAAAAAACATTCCACGGCAAACAGGAATATATATCCAAACTTGAAGTAGAAAAAGCCAGCTGAAGTCTGAAATGTGGAAAGGCAGCAGGAGTAGATGATATTCCAGAAATGCTCAAGTATTGAGGTATAAAAGTCTTGCAGTAGCTGTACTGCATAATTCAGAAAGCCAGACAGAGGGACGAATTCCAGATGATTGGAATAGATAGTACCCATATATAAAAAGAGAAATAAAATTGAATGTGAGAATTACAGAAGTATTTCCCTACTGAGTGTTCCTGGTAAGATTTATGCAAGTATACTTGAGAAATGGCTGAGAAGGATTGTGGAAGGGAAGCTTGATGAACCAGTTGGATTCAGGCCAAATAGAGGCTGTCAGGATCAAATTTTTACTCTTTGACAAATAGTTGAGAAATTGTGGGAATATAACAGAGATCTGTATTTAAGTTTTGTAGACCTACAAAAGGCATACAACTTGGTGTGGTGCCAAGAGGAAAGTTATTCAGAAACTCTACAATTATATGTCAAACAATACTTAGCTTTATTTCAGTTGTAAGTCAGCAGTTAGAATTGAAGTATAGGAAAATGGTTTGATATTAAATCTGGTGTCAGACAAGAATGTACATTATCTCCTTTGTTATTATCTATATCAGTTTCCCAAACTTTTCTTATGACGGAACTTCACAAATCCTGAAATTTTAATGGAACACCCTGATTATTCCTTTTTCTTTTTTGTGTAATAATGTGTATTTTGCAGTTTTTATCACAAATCTCATTTCACTTGTTTTTATTTGTTTATTTATTGACCAAATTTCACTGTCATTAATAATGCAGGTAGTGCTAAAGTATTGTATATTTTAAGGCTTTTTTTTTTTTTGGTACATTATTTGGATTCAGTATTTCATTTACAAAGGCCTATAATCTGTAAAAATTTTGAAGTTTTTAATTTCCAAGAAATATCCAAGATAACTAATAGTATTTATGTATTCTATTATTTTATTATTAATGAACTTTCAACTTCTAACTGGAGTTTGTCCACAGAATGCCACTGTTTTAGTTTTATCTATGGATATTTTCATTCTAAACTGTTCTACTGTAATGTTCAAATCACATATTGCTCTTTGTAAATTGCCTTTCTTATCTGAAATAACATTTATTTTATTATTCTTGGAAATTTCTATACCTGGATAATTTAAAGTGTTCCTTAGTATTTCATTAACATAAATATTAAAGCACTAGAGACAGAGGACATTCTTGTCATATTCCTTTGGTTAATAGAGTGTTTTAAAAATGTTTTTTCATTTATTTTTATTTCATTATCTTTGTATTCAATATTGCCCATAGTAAAATATTAGATATATTCTTTTTAATATATCAAACAATATGTCTTTTTACTTTATCAAATGCTTTTTCATAATCTATAAACAAAAAGCAAGTTTCAAAATTAAATTCTCTTTTCTCTATAAGTAGTTTTAAACAGCAAGCTGCATCTATTGTAAAACATACTTCTTTAAATCCATTTTGACATTCTAATATTTTTTTTCCTACAGTATATTTTCAATATACCTCTGTAATTAGCAGGTTTTCTTTTAACCCCTTTTTTAATATAGGTATTACTATACTCTTATTTCATTTGATTGGTATTTGTCCATTTGAATATATATATATATATATATATTTAATTTATTTTACTTAGGTTTTCCTTTAATTCTTTGTTATTATATCATTTAAATCATTTTGTATTTTTTTTTTAATGTTAATATTATCTGTCAAAGATCTGTTAAGTAGTTTAAGAATTCTGTTAAATCTACTCTGCAATTTATATTTGCAGTTTCTTTTATATCTGCATTAATGTGCGTTAATATTTTATAGGCACTGGGTCTTATTTTGTATATATCATTTTGTAGGTACAATACAAATTTTTTCCAGCTTTATCTGTGTCGCTTTCTGGTTTATCTATTAGCTATTGCTCATCTTTGTTTATATTCAATTTCATCTCATTGTTTACTACTTAACCACCTTTTAAAGGCTGGCTTTTTATTTTCAATTATTGTTTTTAATAAAATAAAAATTTCATGCCGGCTGGGACGTCGCCCGGTTAAACAAGGCCCCCGTTGTTTTCGCCAGGGAACCAGGGCGAACAGCGAAAAGTCAGCTACTGGAACAAATCTGAAAATAAACCCCAACTCAACATCACCAGAGTTAAAGATCGGTACTATCAACGTAAGAAGCCTGAATGGCAAAGAAATGGAGCTAGCTGAGGAATTAGATAAGTACCAGATCGACATAATAGGGGTGACTGAAACAAAAAAGACCAAAACTGGTGAGCTCTTTCTGAGCAATAAATACAAAATGTTATATTCAGGCAATGACAATCAAGGAAAAGAAGGAGTAGCCATAGTATTCAACACAAAATACGAGGCTAATCTTCTTGAATGGCAGGCAGTCTCAAGTAGAGTAATGTGGGCAAATATGAGAATGGGGAACTGGACAATGAGACTTATTTGTGCCTATGGTCCCACAGAAGGTTCTACTAAGGTAGAAGTGGAGGAATTTTTTGAGGCTTTAGAAAAAGCCACTGACACAATGAAAAATGAAAAGTTGGTCCTTGTTGGGGATCTAAATAGCAGAGTAGGAAATGATTGTCAGACATACAAAAATATTTTGGGAAAATTTGGAGAAAAGAGCAAAGCTAATAATAATGGCAAATATCTGTTGGATTTCTGCTCAGGACATGGACTGGTCATTACTAACACCATGTTCCAACATAAAAATGTGCACAAATTCACATGGAGAGAAGAGGCTAGGAATAAGAAAAGTCTCACTGACTATGTTATTGTTGATAGTGATGTTTTCTTCCTGGTGCAGGACACCAGAGTGTACAGAGGATTTGAAATTGGAAGTGATCACTATTTAGTCTTGAGCAGGATAAAATTGAATTTCATATTGAAAAGAATAACATGTAAGAAAGTTTTAAAGCGAATAAAAGTTGAGCAGCTCTCAGATGTGAACTGTAGACTAAAATACACAAAGATTATTGAAGAAAAAATGAAAGAGTTTGAGAACAGGAACCAAACCTTGGAGATTCAGTGGCAAACTCTGAAGAAAACATTGATTGATTCTGCCAGAGAGGCATGTGGTGAGGTTGTTTGTAAGGATAAAAAAATCAGAACTCCCTGGTGGACACAGGAAGTTAAAGAGGCAGTGAAGGAAAAGAAGAAAGCATACCAAAAGTTCCTGGCAAATAAGTCAGCTTTTGCTCTTAGAGAATATAGAGACAAATGCAAGAATGCTAAACACTGTGTAAAACTAGCTAAACAAAAGTCATGGGAGGACTTTGGCAAGAATATAGAAAATAAATATCAAGAAGGTGGCAAAATATTCTGGAGGTTGTTGAAGAAACTTAAGAATGGAGGAAAGAGTGCTGTAAAAGGAATTAGAGATGATAAAGGTGACATGAAAACGGGAGAAAAAGATATCCTTGAAGTATGGAGTAATTACTTTGAAAAACTGCTAAATGAAACAAGCAGTGATGACACCACAGTGGTAAAAAACACTGACCAGGCATGCAGTCAGGAATACATATCCATACTTGAAGTAGAAAAAGCCATCAAAGGCTTGAAATGTGGAAAGGCAGCAGGAGTAGATGATATTCGACCAGAAATGCTGAAGTATGGTGGTATAAGAGTATTACAGTTGCTGCACTGCATAGTTCAGAAAGCCTGGACAGAGGGACGAATTCCCGATGATTGGAGTAGAGCTCTCATAGTACCCATATATAAAAAGGGAAATAAAACTGAATGTGAGAATTACAGAGGTATTTCTCTACTGAGTGTTCCTGGCAAGATCTATGCAAGTATACTTGAGAAACGGTTGAGAAGAATTGTGGAAAAAAAGCTTGGTGAAGAACAAGCTGGATTCAGGCCAAATAGAGGCTGTCAGGATCAGATCTTCACTTTACGACAAATAGTCGAGAAAGCATGGGAATATAACAAAGATCTGTATTTAAGTTTTGTCGATCTGGAAAAGGCATATGACAAGGTGCCAAGAGAGAAGCTATTCAATACGCTGCAGTTATATGGTGTGAATGGGGCATTATACCAAGCAATACTTAGTCTTTATTTGAGTTGTAAGTCAGCAGTCAGAATTGAAGGAAGTACAGGAAGATGGTTTAATGTTAAATCTGGTGTGAGACAAGGATGTACATTATCCCCTCTGTTATTCATTATCTATATGGATCACATTATGAAGGAAAGTGGTATTAAACATGATATCAAAATTGGAGATGTTAATGTCAGCTCTTTGCTTTATGCAGATGATGTTATACTTCTAAATAAATCTGCTACAAGTCTGCAAGATTCTCTGACTAAATTGAATAGCTGTTGTAATAGATATGGTATGAAGGTCAGCAATAAAAAGACAAAGACAATGAAAATAGGCAGAATCATTGAAAATGTCAACTGTGTTGTGAATGGAGAACCTGTGGAACAAGTAAAACATTTCAGCTATTTAGGCACGATTTTTACTGAAGATGGTAAATTAAATATAGAAATAGACAACAGAATCAGCAAAACTGGTATGGTGGGAAGTCAATTGAATAAATTCATATGGAATAAGAGAGAAATTAGTCGGAACACTAAATTAGCTGTATACAAGACAGTGTTCAAACCAGTTTTAACTTATGGATCTGAGAGCTGGGTCAGAAGTAAAACACTTAACCAAAGACTAGAGACCACAGATATGAGAGTCCTGAGAAAGATTATAGGCGTGAACAGATGGCAACAATGGCAATATCATATTAAAAACGAGGATATTAGGAAAGAACTTGACATTGTCAGCATCGAGGAATGCGTTAGCAGAGCTAATCTCAGGTGGTATGGTTACTTAAATAGAATGGGCGAGGAAAGATTAGCAAAACAAGTGTTCTCTGCCAGGGTGGCAGCAAAACGACCCAGAGGAAGGCCAAGATATAGGTGGATTGATACGATACAAAGTGCTTTAGACGATAGAAATATAAGATCTGATAATGTTGGAGTCTTGACAAGTAACAGACTGATTTGGAGGAAAATTGTAGATAGGAAATTAATAATGATGTAATTTTTTTCATGTAGTACTATCATATCCTGTACACCCCTTGAGGGTACATGGCAGGAATTTGATGATGATGATGATGATGATGAATAAAATAAAAACAATTTTGATGTTTTTTTTTTTTTTTTGTGTGTCCCTAGACTTTCATATGCCACCAATGTAATAATTTTTCATATTATTCCATTCTTTCTCAATGTCTTCATTTTTCTGTATATTTTTATATTTTCTAAATACTTATTAATCCTCTGTCAGTATACATTTCTTATACTTAATTTGTTTAGTAGTGTACTTAGTAATTAGATTTAGTTTGCTTTTTTTTTCTTTTTTTTTTGCATTTTTTTGTAACCAATTTTTGATGAAAACTTTAATTTTGCCTGCACTAAATGATCTGTGTCTATTTCTAGCTCTCTCCTGACTTTAACATCCAGGAAGATGTTTGCTGCTTTTTCATTTGCTATAAAGTAGTCTATTATTGATTTTTATCCTCTTGCACATCATGTATATTTCTATGCTTGTAGAATGTATAAAGTTTATACAGTATAATAAACTGTAAACAAAATGAATGAATAAAACAAAAAATGTCCTGAAGAATTCTGAAATTTTAAAGAACATTTTTGAAATAGTAATGATCTATCATGAGATTGATCTTGAAGACTGATACTGTTTATGAATATGTGGGAAAAAACAGATTTAGTAAAGGCAAAATGGAATAGAAGTAGAATTACTACTATGAGGTGATAGCCATTTTGAATCAGTCACCTTCAAAGTTTGTAGGATAAACAATCTGTTCATCCCTCATCCCACAAACAATTTTATCATTTTGAATTTTTATTATTAATTTTTATGATTTTGCAAAAAAAAGTTTTGAATTTTATTCAAAACAATTTTATATATTAATTATCTGATTAGATAAGTAATCTCTTCTATATGATGTGTTACACATAAAGAAAAAACTTACCTATTGGAGGAGGAGGACGGATTAATGCAGGATGTGGGAGTGGTGGTGGTGGAGGAGGTGGAAGATTTGGAGGTGTAGGTGCCAGATTGAAATAATTGTTTGTTAATTCTTCAGGAGGTGGAGGAAGAGCTGAAATGAAAGCAAAATAGAAGTCATAATTAAATTTCAAAAAAAAATAAATAAAAACTAAATTCATCATAATACTTTTATCTTTTTTTTTTTTAAATCATGAACATTCAATTCTTTTACAAGACAGATTTTCTGTAAATGCTGCAGAAATTATATTAAGGCAATTAATGCTGAAGGAATTTATAACTGAATCAGTGTTTGGTGGCTGCAGGGAGGCATATTATCACCATACCTGTTTACCACAATTTGATTATATTGTTAAACACTGTAAGCTAAGATAAAGGAAATTTAAAGTAGCAAATGGCAAATTAATCAACATACAGAGCCTCTACAGCTTGGTATTGGTATACAAATACCAAGTGGAAAACATCTTTCCACTGTGAAATAGTGGAAAGATGTTTAAATGTAAGTAATTATGCAAATATTTTACGTTTTTTAAACCATTGTCAGTGTAACAAAATAGCACTGGGAAATTCAAACAGCAACACTGTACACCCATGGAGAATGGCATTTTTATTTATTTATTTATATATATATATATATATATATTTTTTTTTTTTTTTTTCTCAGATTTTAACACTATTAGGATCTGAAATAGGCATAAGTGTGTATAACTGCACTAGTTTCCATAAATTAAGAAACAAGAAACAAGAAAAATCACAGTAACTCAAACTGTATGATGAATTTGTATGCAATTCAGTGAAATGCAGTATGATATGAAATGTGAAAGAAACATCCACAAAAATTGTAAATAAATAATTTAATTCAGTAACAAATGGATACATCAAGACAATTGTCAAGAAGAGATCAAAATGAGATTGTCAAAGTGCCTCAATAAGGAATGTGGTCATCCCTCACAGTAATACAGTGCTGACAACAATGTTTCATACTGTTTGTAATGGTGTCCAGGAATTAAGTTAGTAATACTCCTAGAAAAGTTTATACGCTGGTTATACATGATTATTAATTAACTTAAGGAATTCACAATGTACATTAGAATACAAATTAAATTAAACTTTAATATATATTTCCAATATTTCGGCAATGCCACGTTGCCATCTTCAAAGGAACTTAAAATAAAGACATGTGCACGCAGGACAGTAAATGAGGAAGAAGCGAGGAAGGTATTGTTTCTCCTAAAAGTCCTGATGGTGCTCCCTAGCGGACTAGGTATTCTTGGCTGTTGAGCTTGAGATTTGGGGCAGTCTCTTGAGTTGCATAAGACTGCCCCAAATTTGGGAGACGTACATCATATGTGTGATACTCCCCTTGAAGTTATTGATCCATGAGCTTTGCTCATGGAGAATTATCTTATAAGATAATGTTATCCCTACGGTACCCACATATGGACAAAGCTAGGAAGCACATAGATTGGTGGGCCCACTTAACAAGATGCCCCCCCCAAACTATCATGCTACCTCCACCATAAGTGTCCCTTTCATGGATATTACAGGGATAATAATGGTTCTCTCCATCAGAACATGTCTGGTATCACTTTATAGTAAATCAGGACTCTCTACTCATGACTATAAATAATACCGATCCCATTGTTCTTAGGTCCAGTTGATGTGGGATCTGGCTTATTTCAAATGTTCTCTTCTGTGGTGTGGGGGATAGGGGCATGCAGACTACTGACTCCTGGTTGCCCAGCATACAGACAACCTTCACGAAGTCTTCTGTGCACACTGGAAGCATATACCAATGCTCCTGTAGCCAACACAAGGTCAGATTGTAGGTGATTCAGATTAGAACTCCTGTTTCAGCAAGCAGATAATTGGAGATAACAGTCACTCACTGTGGTTATAGCCTTCCATTATTGTATTTCTGGGATGCTATTTGTTAGCATTGGTTCCACAGTCTGTGAACATCAAAATGACTCGCATACAACTGGCTAGCTACCTCTACCTGACTTTGGCTGGATGCTAGTCTTATGATGGCTCGCCACCTGAATTTATTGCTTAAACGGTTAAATGATGTCTTGCAGCCATACCAAGAATTTTGTCATCATGAAATGTCTTGCTCTCACTTCAGATAGTACCACTCATTTGTATATGATAATCAGACTCAGCATCACTTTTTAGATAATTTACTTGACTTTCATATCCCCTCCTCCCTCCCAGGTTATCATTATTTTTCTCTTTGTTCTATAATTTATGGAAACCAGTATTTATGGGGAAAAAAAAGAAAAATACAATTAATGATAACAGTTTCTCAAATTTTGAATATCGACAATCTGTTACTGAGGTTGAGGCTTTGGTGATGGAGAACGTCAACACTTTCTTTAAAAAGACATCCAATGTAGGTGCAACTATGCAATAATTTAGTATCATCCCAAAGGATCCTGTGACTAGCATTCATAATTGTATATTCAACAAGATCAGGTTTATAATTTTTTTTTATTCAATATAGAACTGGTATTCTATAATACATTTAGTGATGGATTAGCCTGTTTAACTGAAGTAAATTAACTTGCAATTAAATGGAATTGAATACACTCCATGTAGTAGCAAAGGCTGTACTCTATACTTAGTAGAGGACAACAAAGTTTTTTTTTATGATTCCCACCCATGAAAGGTTTATTTGTAAACCTAAAGTACGTTTGGACTGTGAGTGAATGAGGATTTTTTTATTTTACTGATTTCACTTTTTTTTTTTTAATTTTTTACATAAGTCTGGAAACCCTTCTTGAGACCAAACATGGAATTTTTTTAAGTCCCTTCAGGCCTCCAATAAGTGGACTGGTGGTCTCACACAAGGCATGAAGTTCATCTTTCAACCTAAAGACAATCACAAATATCCAAGCCCACTGCAGGATTCAAACCTGCAGCCTGTTAGTTGAACAGCAAATCTACTAACCACTCAGCCAACCTGGCCAGCATTTGATTTGATTTCTTAAGGATACAAATAGCATGCTTATAAACACCTATTTCAGATTCTACTAGTATTGTATTTATCTGGCTCTTTTGCAACTACAAAAAAAAAAAAACACTGCAATACAAAGATACCATTCTCTATACACCTACGTTGTTATTATTTGAATTTCTCAAATTTTATTTTGTTATAATGATGATGGTTTAAGAAACTTGAATTGAAATATTTATATAATAAATTATAGTTAATTAAATATCTTTCTACCATGTTCACATTTACCTCTGCATCAAAGATTATCAGGACTTTACAGGTGAAGATGAGTTAGCTGGTCTGATATTCATTCTAAAAAAACAGGCAAATTAGCCAGAACACATGCAATCTACACAGCAGTCAATGCAGATAGGAATTAATGTCCTACAATAAGCAGCAATCAGGTTTTCAAAGATGGCAAGTTAATTGACAGGCCACTGGGTTTTTCACTAGGTTTTGAAGTGCTCAACTGCAATTCATTTTTGTCTGCCTGTTGAGAATAACTTATTTTGTTTAACAAAATATATTTTAAGGTTTTAAGTAAATAGTGCTTATAAATAGTTGGAGGCCTGCATATATCTAACATTTGGTACTGGCATACTTAGAAATTTTCAGATTTTCCTGGGTGGAAGTTGACACTTTTTGTTTTTTTAAAATACAGGGTGTCCCAAAATTCATGCAAGATTTAAATTTAGCGCCATTTATGCGGTAAAGTGTTGCCATCGAGAAAAAAAAAACAGCGTGACAGCTGACAGTTCAGGGTTATTAAAAATGGAGCACTACACGAAAGAACAACGCATTTTCATTGTTGAGCGATATTTTAAAAATAATGAAGGTTTGGCAGCTACAGTTTGCAATTTTCGTATAAAATATGGTCGGAATAGTGATTTAATTCATCAACTGTGAAAAGATTAATTAAAAAATTCAAGGAAACTGGATCAATTAGTGATCTTATACACTCTGGCCATCCTTCAACAAGTCGTTCAACAGAAAACATCGAGGCAGTTCGTGAGAGTGTTGCTGAGAGTCCAGGAACTATCAATTCGGCACCATGGTCTTGAATTGGGCATTTTGAGAAGCTCTCTACAGCGTATTCTCACGAAAGATTTGCATCTTTATACTTACAAAGTTCAATTGCCTCAAGAACTGAAGCCTACTGACCACACACAGCGAAGAGAGTTCATTGAATGGATTATGGAACAACAACAAGTGGATGCTTATTTTTCGAAAACTCATCTTCAGCGATGAGGTTCATTTTCATCTTGATGGCTTCGTTAATCGACAAAATTATCGCATTTGGGGTTCAGAAAATCCACAAGTGGTTGTTGAGAAACAAATGCATCCACAATGTGTCACTGTTTGGTGCGGATTTTGGGCTGGAGGTATCATCGGTCCATTCTTCTTTGAAAATGCGGCTGGTAAGGCAATAACAGTTAATGGTGCTCGTTATCGCGACATGAGCATCCAGTTTTTTGTGCCTATATTGCAAGATATGGATGTGGACAATATGTGGTTTCAACAAGAGACGGTGCCACATGCCATACAGCCCGAGAAACAATTCAATTACTGCACGAGTCATTTCCTGGTCGTGTAATTTCCCAGATCATGTGACTTAACGGCGTTGGACTTTTTTGAAGTCTAAGGTTTATGCCAGCAAGCCCACAACCACCCACGCCTTGAAGGAGGAAACTGAGCGCTGTATCAACGAAATTCAGCCACATTTATGCAAAACGGTCATGGAAAATTTTGACAAAAGAATGCATATGTGCCAGCAAAGCCGTGGAGGCCATTTACCCAATATACTATTCCATGCATAACCGTATACTGTATACTTTATGAATCAATAAGAAATTATAATTTTTAATTAAAAACCTGTGTTTTCTATCGAAATTACTTCTTGTGTGAATTTTGGGACACCCTGTATATTATGCTACAGTATGATAAGCTGTTTATAAACATGAACATAAGAAGTCATCCTTACCTCCTGGTAAACCAGGAACAGGTTCCAGTTTCTTTCCTTCACCCTCTTTAGTTGACAGCACTGGAGTTTTTGCTTGTGAGCGGCCCCATTTAATGGTTAAGCGTCGGCCACAGAGAATTAACTTATTAAATGACTTTTCTGCAGCTAATTCTGCAGCAGTTCGGGTTGTAAATTGAATAAAAGCACATTGCTGTTTTGCTAGTAATGTGATACATCTTATTTCACCATACTGATAAAAATGATCCCTGAGGAGAGGAAATAAAAATATGCACTTGTAAATTATATTAAAAAGCAGTAAATATGAATAAAATTAAACAGTATCTAAAATATATTTTTATTAAGATCAAAGAAACTTCAATTATAATGGCTATTAGGGATTTTACATATAAACTAAGCTGCAAATAACAAGTAAATTATAACAGATAAGAATGTATATTCTTATTCTAATTCTTTAATAAGAATGAGCTCACCAAGCATGAACTGGCATCCATCACTGCTTTCTGCTAAGTTCACAAAACATCTCTGGAACAACCTTCCATGATGAAGGCTGTTCCAGAGAATGGACATCCATCTGCCCAGGAAGGATAGGAGATTGTGTAGTGTTCTAAACAATTACAACCTCAAGCTTTTCAAGAAAATATCAATAGGCTACCTTCTCCCTATATCAAAGTCCATAACTATTCCCTATCTTTGGTATCTTTTTAATATCAATCCCACACACACACATAAAATCCTTGCATACACACAGCACTAGTGCTGTAGGTTTTGCAATATCTTATGTGTGTGGGATTGATATTTAAAGATTCCTAAGATATGGAATAGTTATGGACTTTGATGTAGTTTGAATGAGAGAGAGAAGTAACAGAGAATGGCCAACATGTTACAAATGTGATTTAGTCAGCAGTGAGAAGTCAAAGCATGTGATTCTGGTTATGTCCACACAATTCTTCACCAGAAAACTGAAATAATATTATATGAAAAACAAGAAATATTTTAGAAAATAGTTTCTATTTATATTATTCATTTAATTATATTTAAAAAAAATTTGTAATAACATTTGATATTTTACTGATCAGTGAGTTCTCTAATTTCTGTGCCCTATAAAATAACAATAGCTTTCAGTCTCTTTCCTATGCAGAAAAAGTGGTCAGTTCCAAAATACACAGTTATATAATTGAAAGCACCTCATCTTCTAAATTAGTTCAGTTTTTTTTAAACAAATTCTTTTAAATAAATATAAATTAAAGAGCCAAGAAATTATATTCTTGGTTTAATCCTTTATCCAAGTATAAGCAAAGTTTGTGTGTGAAATAACTCAACGACTGGGCAACTTGTACATAGGCTAATAACTTCATGCCACTTGCCTTAGTATCCCATAATGCTATGCATTATGGGAAGGGCTACTACCCAAACCAGTTTTGACCTTTATTGAGATAATGCAATAGTCATATTTCTATATACAAGTAGCCTAAAGGTGTCACAACTTATTACTAAAATACTCTGGATTAGAGATAGATATTGAGGTTTTCCCACTTGATTATACTATAAATTAAAGATGCCATGAAATTATATTCTTGTTTAATCCTTTATCCAACTGTAAGCAACAAGTAGATATGACTTGCCCAATTGTGCAGTTACTTCACATGCAAGCTTTGTTTGCTTATGCTTGGATTTTGCTGTAGTTCTCTATGAAAATTGCCAGCAATTTTCATAGAGAACTACATGATACAGTACTGCTGAAACTCCAAGTAAGCTGTTTATAATTTGTCTCGAATTGGTAAAATCCCAAGAAAGTGGGAAGGAGGGGAAAACAGGTCATTTGCACAAAGGAAGCTCCAAGAAATTATAGTATTAGAGTATTCAATAAACTATAATAATAGTTTAATAAACTATTAATAAATACATTTTTAGTAATATGAATCAATATACAGTAGAAACAAAAATTATGAAATTAAAGTTTGGGATGTACTGCTCTATGACATCCTTCAACAATAATAAAATATTTTAATTTGAAAAAAAAAAAAAAAAAAAAAAAAAAAAAAAAAAAAAAAAAAAATTATAATAACAGATGATTCCCAAAATAATAACAAATTATACACTGATCAGTATTTGGTGTTAGAGGTGTTAGTTGATCAAAGATAAAATTCAGCAATAGGTGGATAAGAATATGATACTCCACCAGGGATAGCATAGATTTGTGAAGGTCAAGTCAAGCCTGAATTTACTCACTTTTAATAATAAAATGGAAGTTGAGGCAGATAAAGAGAATAGTTGAACAAACCATAACCCTCTGTGGTTGAAATTGTCCAATATATTATTTCTGGTGGGAAACAAAATAAGAAAACACTGAGTATAGTAAATTTAATTTAATCCTTTATCCAAGTGTAAGCAAACAAAATTTGTGCCTGAGGTGTCTTCAGGAATGAGACAACTCGAGGTAAAGGTGGACTAAGCTCTCATCACTTGTCTTAGTATCTCCCATAATGCAAAGCACATCTCCTTGCAGACATGTATAATGCTATGCATTGAGGAAAGGGCCACTATCCAGATTGGTTTTGGCCTTTATTGAGGTCTTGTCAGTGGGAGCCAGACCCAGAGGTAGTGATACTAAGGCGGAAGTAATGGAGAAGTCATATTTACCTATACCAGTTGCCAAAAGGTGTCTCACCTTATTATTAAATTACTCTGGATTTAGAGAAAGATGTTGGAAGTTTTTTTTTTCCTTTAGACTATAATAAATTTAGTTTAATCCTTTATCCAAGTGTAAGCAAACAAAGTTTGTGCCTGAAGTATCTTCAGGACTGAGGCAACTCGTGGTAAAGGTGGACTAACCTCTCATCACTTGTTTTAGTATCTCCCATATTATATCGAAACCGGTCTGGGTAGTGGCCCTTCCCTTAATGCATAGCATTATAAATGTTCGCAAGGAGATGTGCTTTGCATTATGGGAGATAATAAGACAAGTGATGAGATAATAAGACAAGTGATGAGATCTTAGTCCACCTTTACCACAAGTTGCCTCAGTCCTGAAGATACTTCAGGTGCAAACTTTGTTTGCTTACACTTGGATAAAGGATTAAACTAAATTTATCATAGTCTAAAGGGGAAAAAAAACTTCCAACACTGAGTATAAATTGTTTCTTCAACAAGTTTCCTATGCTCTAAGGCAGTGTTTCCTAAAGTGTGGTATATGTGCCCCAAGGGTTATGAGAAAGATCTTTGAGGGGTCCATGGCATTTTTTTTCTTATTATTACTTTCTTTTCAAGTTGTATATTTCTATGGCTGTATTGTCAGAGATAAGTGCAGATTTCTATAATTAATTTTTCAATAACTAAAAAAATACAAAGGAAGCTTTTAAAAAAAGTCTTGGCATGCATGAGCTGATCTCCATTAAGGTACATTCCAGCCAAGTGGTTCGAAATGTTTGCATTAAGAGTGTAAATTCAAACAGTTTGGATCATGCAGTCAAAACTTGACTTGAAGCCCCATCGATGGCTAAAAATAACAAATATAGAACCATATTTCACCAAACTAATTTCTTCCTAGTAGAAACAATTTCATTCTCATTAATCTTTTTTTTATTATTAAAAACTTAAATTTCATAATTTTTGCTTCTACTGTATATTGATTCATATAACTAAGAATGTTCTTATTAATTTTTAAAAAATGTTAAAAAATAAATGCTTTTATAATTATTCATTTTTCAATAAACTATTATTATAATGTCTCCCAAAATGCCTTTGTCTGAGAGGAATACACTGGTGTTATTAAAATTTTTAAAGGGATACACTGCTCTATATCATACTTCAACAATAATAAAATATTTTAGTTTGAAAAAAATTATATTAACAGATGATTTCTAAAACATAAACTGTCATATATAGAAATGTTAATTCTTTCATCTAGTTTCTTTACCTTACATAAAAAACGTTATAGATAAAATTGCTAATGTGTTAAAGAAGTTACAGTGCATCTGAACAATGAGTCACATGTCTGAAATCTCAGCATGATGTTTACAATCAGTTTAATGAGAATTCTATAGATCAGAGGTTCCCAACCTTTTTTTTTTTTTAAACTTGTGTACCCCTTTCAAACCCATTTCTATAAATTACCCCTTGTTTTTAAAATAGCTGTGTATACTGACATTTATTGTTCCATAATTAAGTAAAGTAACAAAATGCAAAACGTTTTTTCCACCATTACTGATTATTTTTCGTGTACCCCTGAACGGCCCAGCACGTATCCCCCCCAGGGGTACACATACCACCGGTTGGGAAATGATGTTATAGATGGTAATTTATGCTTTAAGAAGAAATCTGTTTATATAAGTTGGTCCCCCCCAAATTGAAATATCTTATTCCTTATGAAGTATATGCCACATGCCACAGAGCATAGGATACTTGTTGAATAAACTACTGTTCTTCATTGTGGCTCATACTGAAAATTAAATGAAGGGAATAGTTACAGCATCATACTGCTGCATTTTGAAAAGAAAAAAAAAAATTGTTTAATGGGTAACACATGGCAATTCTGTTACATAAACTGGAATAAATGTGGTTGCATACAAAGAATAGTATTCCAAAGAGCAAAATCCAGGTGATTAGTGATGCGATGCCAGACTGTGCTTGGCCTGCTGCGATTTAATTTGTACATTAATGATATAAGAAATGATCTGAATGGAAATATTCAGTTGTTTGCTGATGATGCAAATTGGATAGCTTAATAAAGTGAGATAGAGCTTACAGAATAACTTAATTAGGCTGACAGTATTTAGGCACAAGATAAATAATGTGTGCCAGTTTAATATTAAGTACTTCAGGAAATTGCTAAAGCTAGGGACAGAGAATGATGGAGGATAGGAAGATGAAGTTCAGAGAACAGATTGCAAAAGTGGCCATAGCAGCTCACAGGATTACTTGGTTATATGCATACTGTAATAGTCACCTGAGTTTTTGGGGGAGAAAGTGGTGGAGAGAATCCAGAGATAAGTGACTAAGATGGTGAGTGGTTTATGGTATGCTCCCTACTAAGAGAGATTGAAGGTTTGTGGGTTGCAGAAGTTGGCTGAGAGGCAGAAAAATAGTAAAGTTACAAAAAGGGTTTCATAGAATTGATGCAAAGGAACTCTTCTGTACTTGGATAGAAATGGAAAAACAACAAGTTATCCCTGGAAATCGATTAAGAATGTGTTTAGTGAAGGCATCAAAACCAGATTTTTTGCTAGGAGAGTGGTGAAATCGGTTGCCAGAGTGTCGTGAGTATTTGTCAATGAATGCATTCAAGGAGAGTTATAATAGGCATTGTGTGGATGGTGTGCGCCATCCATGATTATTCTTTTGACTCTATAGAGAATCCTTACCATAATTTGAAATAACATAGAGAATAACTTAAATTCATAACTTAAAACAAGAAAACAAACTTACTGAAGTTCTTTGTCTGTAATTCTGTCTCCAAGATTACCAACATACAGAGTTGTAATAGACCTATCCTCAGGAGGATCCAGTTTAGGCATTGCTGCAGCTCTGCGTAGCAATTTATCTGCTACTGGATCACTAATGCCATAATAGCGATCCTTAATATTCTGATCAGCAAGAGGATCGTCCGGATCTGTAGGCTTTTCATGTCTATAATAATAGAAAAAGAAATTAAGTTGCTTGTTTCTATTGGAGTGTTTCAAAGTATAACATAATACACAAGCAACCAAGAAGAAATAAAATACATAAAAAAGTGATTTGACTATACAGTCATCCCTTAACTTATGTCCAGGTTCCGTTCCATCCGGCAAGATGTAAATCGAGTCAGACATAAGTTGATACATTAAATTAACAGAGTTATAAGGGTTAGAGACTTAACTGTAATAAGTATACTGTCATTTTAATTTTTAAATCTGTATAAATATTTATGTATATGTATAAATAAATAATTATAAAACTGTACTGTGTGCTACTGCCACTATAAAACAGGAGAATAATCACCCAGATCTTCCTCATCCATATTAAATATTTGCCGTGACAAATAATTTTCCTCCGTAATAATTTTACCCAAATTTTCCACAAACTCCTTGGCAGCGTTCTCAGCACTTGCAGATTCCCATACATTTTCAATGCAGCGCAAAATGCTGCTTGAATCTCATGAATCGACCGGAAGAAGTGTTGAATTCGTAGTAATAATCAGATTCTGCTTTCTCCTTCAACATGCTGAAGAGACTTAGTGCCTTAGCGGTTATGGTCACAGTGCTAAGAGGTATGTGCTTTTGGTTCAAGTCCTCTATCCATGATGCAAGTAACTTTTCCATATAACCGATAGGACCTTGTCGTTGCTTCGTCCTTATCATCGATTTAATGAAAGCAGATCTTTTTACAGCCTCTACAATTTTATCCTTATTTTTCAAAATAGTCGTCACCGTAGAATGAGACCATCCGAAGTCATGTGCAATCACACAGACGGGCTTACCAGCTTCATGTTGCTTTATAACTTGCAACCTAATTTCAAGGTCAATTGCTCGCCTCTTTTTTCTGCGATTCTTCACTAG
The DNA here is from genome assembly GCF_054136105.1 of Typopeltis vanoorti. NCBI lineage: Eukaryota > Metazoa > Arthropoda > Arachnida > Uropygi > Thelyphonidae > Typopeltis > Typopeltis vanoorti. The sequence goes on from NC_143567.1 coordinate 82,243,626, forward strand.
GTTTTTTTGATTGTGCATGTAGGGGCCATGTTGCACAAAAACATAATGAAATATTTAACGATAAATACACAAAATCAACAGAGGAGCTGCTGAAGACATGTGCCGACTGCCGAGGGAGGTTGATGCTGAAGGACCTGTTGCCACTGTGCATGCTTTACCTTACGCTCGCTTGTGTCTTGTTCGAAAATATAACCGAAAATGTTATTTATTCCCTTATGAGATCACGGACATATCTTCGTCAGGATGTAATTCAAGGGATGACTGCAATTGTTAATTTCTCAAGTTGTAAATCAGTAATCAAGCTATACTCATTTACAACTATGATGATTTCTTTAACCATAGTGGAAAACATTCATTTTTAATATAAAAATGTTACTGAAGCGAACTGTATGTTAATTACAAAAAATTACTTGAATTTTCCATTTACAGGAAGCCATCATTTACGGTCAGAAGCTTCACAAAAGACAGATTATCACATTAAGCACACATAATTTATTCTTCTGAATCTCTTCTGTTAGAAGAATTAAATAAAATAAAACTCACTAGCACTTAATGGATATAACAAAACCACGATGCAGAAAATAATCAATAATTATCATACTTCTGCTAGATTGCATTCTGATGTTAAAAGGATCTACATACTCTACCTTAAAGGGATTTCTAAACAAACAGCAAGGATTCTCTGAAAATATAATCCACACATCACTACTTTTAAACAAGCCCGAAGAAGTTATCTTCTTTCTTTCTATAATTGACTATTCCGGTTAACTTTTGCTACTTTGGACAGACTAGCCATTCTGCTGAGATTAGAATTCAAGAACAAAGATTATATAAGATTTCTAGAATCAAAAGGTTCAGGCCTTGCTTCTCATACCATTGACACAGAGTTCACAGGAATCACAAAACACTGCTGCACTACAATAGGTTTAAATCTAATTGTCTATTTCTTGAATCGTGTGAAGCCCTATGCCACTGCAACTGCCCTTATCTTAATTGAACAGACTGTATTCCTATCTATAAGTTTTCGGAAGTAACTGCAATTAATTTTATTTTAACTACATAACTATCTGTTTCCATCGAAATTAATAGTGTTTCCTCCTGCTCACACAGCTGCGACTGAGACACGTGAAAGTATGCACAGTTGTATGACTTGTTCTTGTGTTCATATTTCAAATGTTGTAGCCAATTTTTCTGCTTTCTCCATGAATGATGATGATCATGTTACATTGAGCAAAATATATAGGAGTATTTAATAAATTCCAGTTTCCTTTACATGTGTGAAACCATTATTTAAAAAATAGCATTATGTCAACCATGCATGCTCCCATAAAGCAACTGATAACTGGCCCCATGTTGGATGAGATGTGAATCTGTTCTGTACATTATCCTATTAAGTGCTTTAACTTTGGATGAGTCCATACCAGAAGAAAAAAATACAGACAATTAAAGCACCACTACCAAACTTTACAGATGGGAAGATGCACTCAGGCAAAGGCATTCATTCCCAAGTTTTCCACACTCTCATTCATCCATCCAATTGGAAAAAAGGTGTAGCATGAGTCATCACTCCTATTCATATAGTCTGCCTTGTTGAATAGTAGTTGATGTTTACGTCATATGTTCAAGCTATCTTCCATGATGCTACCTCCTCATTGGAATGCCAAGATTTCTATACCACCTTTCCAAGCATAACTTCTGATCTCTGGCATTAGCTTTCATTTCCACATTTCTTTCAACTGATAATGTTGTCTGCAGTTTGAATTAAGCAGGCTTTTACCAGCATGAAGAGATAGGCCTCTGATAAGGCACTCTATCATAGCATTTCTTCAGAAATCTGAGTTCTTTTCCATGTGCCAATGAGTGTATGTAGTTGATTTCGAGAAAACATCTATTTTGATCTACTTGCCTTATAAGCACCCCCATTGTGACTACATGAATATACAAGTTTCCCTCTAAAGCAGAAACACCCCCAATATTTATATCAACACAGTGTATAATTAGCAATTATTTTTCATATATATTTATTAATTATTCAGTGTCAGACCCCTAAAACCTACCTATATGGACACTCTTCTCCACGTTTACATTCACCTTTAACCCAAAAACTGCATATGTGTGGTCTATTACGCTTGTAGTAAGGAGTCGTGCGTGCCAGCTTCATTAATAAATCACTGGGTGCTTGTGATTTACCTAAAGCTCCATATGGATGATTACTGTCAGAATTCTGAACCTAAAAATGGTAAACAAGTATAATATATCTTTTTAACTTCTAATCTTAAAAAGAAAATCAATCAACAGTTAATCATGTATTCTTGAGATCAACCTAATTAAATTATGCTATTTAGATGAATGTGCTACAATGCTTTGTGCAACAAAGCTATATCTTCAATTTTGTTGACAATGAAAAATTTATCTAGATATCTGGAAGCTGGGAAAAGTATGTCTGATGACTTACTTTGTCCTTGCTAAAAACAGTAGAATTTAACAGTAATCACTCTTATTGTCAGGAGTAGTAATGTGCTTATGATGTCCCTTCTAAAGGATTGTATCTCCATTTTTGAGGTCTTTCTGGGTGTGCTTCCAGATGATTAACATCAACATATCTCCACAGACATGTGGTTATAGCATTGTTGGTGTTGGAGCTTCTTCAAATTTTGCCATATATAAATTTGTGATGGGAGGTGATAGAGGTCAGCCAATCACTAAATCACATTTTTGTAAAATCTTCCTTTCCAGGTGAAGAAGGAAAACATGGAAGGCAGTGATTGACAAGTTATGCGATGGCAGATGGAAATAGGTCTACAAGGATATCTACTGATTCTTCAACTGAAATGTTTGTAAATAATGAAATCACATCTAAACCAGCCAATATATCTAATGGGGTAACTTCTATCTATAAATTTCTCTACAAAATGAGATGAGTTCTTCAAGAAGGAATCTGAACGTACAATGTGAGTCTTGAGAAGTTTAGATTAGTGTTTGAAAAGAACATATGTTGGAGATCTGCTATATAGTATGGGTGGGATGGAGTGGGACATCAGTTTATGTATTTTTGGCACTTTCAGGTGTCTTGATTATAGTTGTTTTTTGGTGAATTCAGCTGTATTAGAGGTCGCGTGATTGGTTTCTGCCAAATGTTTATCGATGTTTACCAAATTATGGAGGAGTCAAAAAAAAAAAAAAAAAGAAGCAATTTTAGTGAGAAACTATGGGCTTTTCAGTGCTTCATTATATCAACTTTTGAATTGTGTTGTTGGGTAATGGTGTAACCAAAGTTTTTGCTAAAAATTGAAGATTCCACTTCATAAGTTTATAGTTTGAAAAATTTATTACAGCTTTATTTATAAGAAGAATTTTTTCCCCCCAACATTGTATAAATGTTTAAATTTCTTGCATGGCTTGTATTTGCAACCTTTATCTACCTCTGAAATGTTTTTGAAAAGCACATAGCTTATGGTGTTCCATATATTACCAAAAAAACATTATGTGGATTATATGCTTTATGTTCCAATGAGAGCAGTTCCAATCTGGTGGTTTGTATCCACCTGTAGTACAAAACTTGTAAAACTTAAAGAATCTCATAGCATAGACTATCCTAAAACTTGTTTGGCAGAGATATATTAATTTAATAATGCATTTATCATCTGGGAGCACACCCAGAAAGACTTCAAAGATCTTGTACAGTTTCTGAACAATCACCATCCACAAATCATGTTCATATTGGAAATGGAAAGACAGTACATTACCATTCTTAGACATGCATAGAAAACTATGGCAAACTAACCCACTACTTGCATGCAAGGTCTTCACCATCCCCCAACAAAAAATTAGGTAACAATACAACGTTAAAAAAAAAAAAGAGCCTTAAATATAATTAAGGATAATGAAATAAAAAGAAAAGAAGAACTTCAACTATTTCACCAGTTCCTCCAAAATAGCTACTCAGAGTTATTAAAAAAATTATTATATTCTGACAACCTGTTCCAGAAAGAATACATAATACTCTTTACTGATTTCAAAGAAGAAAAAAGAGCACATAGTGCTCTTTTTTTTTTACTGATATGCTACATGTACATAACCATTTCTACAATTTATGGAAAACAGAGGAAAAAAGAATGGTCAAGAAAAGTGTGTGTGTGAACGAATGAACGAACTAGCATCTATTAATTGGATTGTCCTCTTCTGGCTAGCAGCATCAAGCATTCTTGGGAGGGATTTCTGGTGCACTAACCCCATGTGAGAAAAGTATTCTAAGGTTATGTGCATATATAGGTTTCATATATTGTTAAAAGGCAGGATGTTTAAGTCAGTCCCCAAAAAGAAATGTGATGTTGACTAAAGATATGAAAATTATCAAAAGTATGGAAAAGAGAAGCAAGATTCTTATTTCTCCTAAGAAGCTTTTTTAGGAGAAATAAGAATATAAGAATATATGAGCATATGAAATATAAAAATATAAGAAGACAGGAGTGTGTTCTGGTGGCAGTGAAGTTTAATGGCACCCTGGAGAATGGTAAGGAGATCACTTTTTAAGACTGATTATGGCAGATTGTTAAGCTGGAATTCAAGTACTGCAAGCAATATCAAATATAGAAAAAGAAAACTGAGTATTGTCAGCAAAACTATGGAGAGTCTCATTGAGAGGCAAAATCAGAGAAATCCCCAGCACTGAGAGAAAATATCTATTATGACATTTAGTGAATGACCAGAGGAAACTAGAGAATAATAAAGGGCAGAAGGTATATAATAAGAGAGTAGCTTTTTAAAGAGACCTCCACCAGACCCATTCAGTCTGGTCAAGAGATAAACCACATAAGCATCTCCAAACCTTTCTATGTCTTATGTCTAAAGGTGAGTAGGGTTTGCTAAGCAACAAAAGGTAGAATCCATACTGGTGATCTCCAGTAAATTAGTGGGACCCAGGTAGTGAACATGGCTGTTGACAAACTATCTCCATAGTTTTTAAAAAATGGAGGTAGTTCGTTTGAATGGTACATTTAAATAAGTATTCAATGTTTTTCTGTTCCTTATGCTTTTTTTTCTTTATATCAAGCCCATGCTTATGTCTCAAAAATTTGTTCTACTACTCTTCGGGAATCTACCATGGATCACAATCACAAAATAAGTCTCAATATCCAATTCTTTATTTTGTAATTTGCCCACATCACTAAAAACTGACTCATTCAAGAAGTTTATCTTCATGTTGAACATATTTCCATCTTTTCCTCATCTCTAGTGCCTGAATAAAATTTTATTTCTGGTTTCTGATGTTTGTTATTTGGAATTACTGAAGTAGCTAAGGCTATGAGACTGGTATGTTATATACTGTTAAACTGCATGCGTCTTCAGGTCAGTTTTCTGTTGTACAGGATGAAAAAAAACAACCAAGTTTTTATTTCTAGTGAATACTCTCAAGAGGATGTACCAGATATTATGTCAGTCTAATGCAATTAAAATTTTCTGATCAATACTTTCTTCCAAATTAATCTATTACTTTAGAGATCACAACAAATTAATGCAGCCAGCTTGTTACTTCTCTGCTGTATCTTCCAAGGATGAGGATTCATGCCTGTAGATCTAAGTATTCATGGGACTGGTTTGCCTGTTTTGAGGGGCAAAAAATCTGAGTTCTGGGAGAATATCCTCTCCTTCTGAGCTTTGGAGGCTCGTCATAATGCACACACCTAGCCTACCCTTGTTCCTTCAACTAAATGACACACCACAGGAAGGTGAGAACAAGAGCTGAACACAGCATCAGAAGCCAATTGACTTTCTGCATTCTTAATAGTCTCCTCTCAGTTATCTAGATTTGACCCTTAACCACGTCTCCATCAATATGGATAAAATATACCACTCTTCTACACTTCGTATCCATCATATATTTCAATATAATATCAATGGTATTACAATTTTAATATGCACTTCGCATCAATGGTAACCTGGACGTATATATATATATACATCTTGGCCGGTTGGGTGGTTAAGTGATACCAGTTTTATCCTATCCTATTCCCTCAGTCATATGGCTGGTGGGGATAACTATATGCTACCATACTAGGGAGATGATCATGAGTAAGGTGGTTTCCCGTTGCCTCGCTTGCCATAGTATATTTTATGACTGTAGCCGTATGTTCACGGGAAAGAAATTATATACTTCGTTTAATCCATGATTAAATACTTGATTAAACCAAGTACAGTGGTGCCTCATAGTTCATATTTAATTCATTCCAGAAACCCATTAGAACTATGAATCTTTCATAGTCCGAATCAAGATTTTACATAAAAAATAATGGAAAGTGAAATAATCCATTCCCATATCCAAAAAATTTCAATAATTTTTTTTTATATTTATTTTAGGTTATTCAATGTTAATAACTTAGAAAATATTAAACAAAATAATCTTATATTTATTTTATTAATTTTAATTATTAAAACATAAAAATAGCAGTGAAGAATATTTTTTTAATATAAAAATCACAAAGATGAAAATAATGCTCCCGTTGTTAAGGGTCTTCTTTCTGCTTCTTAGCTGGAGTTGAGAATGCTGATTCATGTTCTTTTTTTCTACAGAGAAGAATCTATGTAATGTTGTTTGGCGCCGACGATTTTCTTTGATATTTTTAAAATAACCCATTACGTTGTCATCGAATAAGTTGATATTCCTGGTCACTACTGTCTTATTAGGATGCCATTTTTCCACAATAGCTTATGTTCTAACTCAAACAGAGAACAATGCTTGAAGGTCGGCATTGGAAATGCATCCTTTGGCATCATTCTCTTCCATAAAAATTTCTTTTTCCACTTCTTTTTGTTGTTGATCGTGAAGATGTTGAAGTTCTTCTGTGCCCAGTTCGGTTTTATGATCATCACTCACCTCTAATTCCATAGCTTTACCCAAAGACACAATTTCATTTACAACAGACTCTTCTTGAGAGCTTACTACTACACTGACCGAAATACAATCTGGCCAGAGTTTTTTCCAAGCAGAAATCATTGTTTTAATAGAAACTTCTTTCCATGCCTTATTGACGATCCGTAAGCAATGAAGAATGTTGTAATGCTCTTTTTTAAAATTCTTTAAGAGTCAGTTCTGTGGCATTGGTCATTTCAAAGCGCTTTTGAAACATAGCCCTAATATAAAGTTTTTTGAAATTTGAAATCACTTGCTGGTCCATGGGTTGTATGATAGAAGTGGTATTGGGTGGCAAAATCTTTATCTTGATGAAATTGAATTCACCAAATAAATCCTCCTCTAAATTTGAGGGTATGAGCAGGAGCATTGTCCATCACTAGAAGAGCGTTTAATGGTAGATTTTTTTCAGTAAGACAAGCTTTTACAGTGGGAGCAAATTCTTGATTAAATCCACTCAGTGAAAAACTCTCTGGTAACCCACGCTTTCGTGTTGGCTTTCCACATAACAACAAATTTGCTCTTTATGACATTGTTCTTTTTAAAAACTCATGGATTTTCAGAATGGTAAACGAGCAAAGGCTTTATCTTACAGTCTCCTCTAGCATTATCACAAAGCAGCAAAGTAATTCTATCTTTCATAGGTTTATATCCTGATGCGGTATTTTCTTCTTTTTGTGATATAGGTGCTTTTGGGCATTTTTCCCCCAAAAAAAGATCTGTTTCATCGCAATTAAAAACCTGTTGAGATACAAATCCCTCACTATCCATGTACTCCTTAAAGGTTTTTACAAATTAGTCTGCTTCTTCTACATTGGCACTCGCAGCCTCTCCATGCATGACAACACTATGTGTCCCAGTTCATTTTTTGAATTTATCGAACTGGCTTCTACTTCCGTTAAACTCCCCATTTTCAGTACTGGTCTCAGATGTGCATTTCTTAAGTTCACTATGCAGATGTTTGGCTTTATCACAAATAATTCTCTCAGTAATAACGTCACCAAGTAATCACTTCTCATTAATCCACACTAAAAGGAGTTTTTCCATTTCTTCAATAACATGCGATCTCCAAGAGGTCATTGTTGTCACACCTTTAGCCACATTTGCTGCTTTTATTGCTTCTTTATTCTTAAGAATGCTACTTATCGTTGACTGACATTTTAAACATCGTCGCCAGATCCGTCAAACGTGTATCTCTTTTGTGTTTCATGATAATTTCTTTTTTCATCTCAATTGTCGATACAACTTTTCTTTTGGGTTTTGTTCTTTCTACATTCTTGGATGCCATGGGCAATAAAAAAAAATGCCAAAAATTTTAACTGTTTAAAATTCTCTACTGTTTTAAAATTCTCTACAAAAACATATCATGCAATGACTAGGCTGTGTAAAGTAAGGGACAACACACAGTGGACTGAGACAGACACACACTGCACAGGCACAGGGAAGTGAGTGAGGAAAATTAGTGGGGAAGAAGCATGCCCAATGGTGTGTCGAAACTGTCTAATGCTATATGACTCTGAGTTCCTGGATTATAGTTCGAATTGCGAATCAAATTTCTTGCGTTCTCAAGCGTTTGCACTCTGGAATGTTTGACGTTAGAAGCATTCGAACTACGAGGCACCAATGTATATAATTTCTTGGTATCTTTAATTTATAATTTGCCCTTCTTAATGATTATAAAATTAATCATACTGTCACGCAAACCTTTAAAATACCAAAGTCGATACAAGATGGAATAAAATTTGTTTCTCAAACTGGGAATGATGTGAAAAATAGCTCAATGAAGGGGATAGAGCTATTTGAGTAAAAGATCATCACTAGCAGGTCATAACTGCCTGTCCTAATACTTTACCATTTGCCAATGAAGTGCAAATATTATTGCACAGTCAGTTTATTTATAATGAGACAGCTCGAGCCAATAGCCATGCATGTCTGTCAACTGCATGTATTTTCCAGCCACTTTATCACCTCTGCAGGAATAACAATTCAAGTTTTTGGGAGGGAATTCTATCTGCATGTGAAACTAGTTAACTCATCTTCAATACTGAAGGTCATCAATGAAGTTCATGTGTCAGAAAGGGATTTGAACACAGGTCTTTCCAACAAAAATTATGCAATATACAATTGTTATTCATGTCAAAGTTTCTGGAAGTTTTTCCCAGATACTTCAACATGAATAACAGCAGACAGCTACCAAAATTTAAACAGAGAATATACAGTTGTATACCATGAAAACTTGTTAGGCATATAATGTTGCACAAGTTAATCATGTGCAAAATCATTTCCAAAAAGGGAAAGTAAGATAGTTTTAAAAGAAATAGAATTTATTTAAATATATTAGACCATCCCATCCTCCAATTTTATAACCACTCTGCTTTACAATTCATAAAGATTTTCTGTTATCATTGTTTAAAATTTGCAAGGGCAATTAAGGCCTCTGATGGTGTGCACTTTTAACAACCGAGAAGGATATCCTCCAAAGATGGAGGGAATACTTTGAGAGCCTTCTTAACCTGGGTGTCCCAGCAGTTGTGGACATCCAAGAGGTGCAGATCGGGACAATGACTAGTCTCACAACAGAAGAGGTGCATTTAGCAATAAAATCGCTAAAATCAGGCAAGGCTGCTGGCAATGATGAAATTTGGCCCGAAATGCTAAAAGCCTTAAATCGAGACAGTGTTCTCTGGCTAACTCAAGTGTGTCAGGCTGCTTGGATATCTGGGCGAGCAGCAAAGCAATGGCAGACAGGCATAATAATACCAGTCTTTAAGAAGGGAGACCAGAAGGATTGCAGTACCTATCGTGGCATCTCTCTGCTCAGCCTGCCTGGGAAAGTGTATGCTAAGTGCTTGGAAAGACGGTGCAGGAGCATAGTTGAGTCAAAGTTCCAGGAAGAACAATGTGGCATTCGTCCTGGTAGAAGCACAACTTACCAAATCTTCACTTTAAGGCAAGTCTTAGAGAAATCTTGGGAATATGCCAAGAATGTCTACACATGTTTTATGGACTTGGAGAAGGCATATGACTGGGTTCCTCAGGATAAGCTTTGGCAAGTAGTACAGGAGTATGGAGTGGATGGTCAACTATTAGCTGCCATCAAGTCCCTGTATGAATGCCCAGAGTTTTGTGTCAAGTAAACAGCACAAAGTCTGAACCTTTCACAGTCTCCGTTGGCCTCCGCCAAGGGTGTGTTCTGTCACCCCTCCTTTTCATAATATTTATGGACTGGATTGATAGGTGCAGCCGAGGCAATGAGTGTGTCAGAATTGGAAAATGTAGCATTGGACGTCTGCTTTTTGCAGATGACCTAGTTCTGCTTAGCTCTTCCACAGATGACCTCCAGCAGACCCTGGATAGGTTTGTAGCTGTTTGTGCAGATGCCGGAATGAAGATCAGTGTGGCCAAAACTGAAACATTTGTGGTCTCAAGACAACCATCCCAGTGCACTCTAAATGTAAGTGGAGTCCCAATGAGGCAGGTGGAGAAGTTTAAATACTTTGGATCCATATTCACGAATGATGGAAAATGGGACGTAGAGCTAGATACTCGAATTGGCTTAGCAAGCTCAATATTGCGGCAGCTTGGCTGTCTTCAATACAGTCTATGTCCCCATCCTCACCTATGGTCATGAGAGTTGGGTAATGACCGAAAGAATGCAGACATGAATCCAAGCAGCTGAAATGAGGTTCCTTCGAGGTGTTGCGGGGCTGACAAAACTCTACAGAGTCAGAAGCTCTGCAATTCGGGAAACCCTCAATACTCAACCGCTGCTTCTCCGTGTTGAGAGATCACAGTTACGTTGGTACGGGCACCTGGTCAGAATGCCACAAGAGAGGCTCCCTCAGCAGGCCCTCTTTGCCAAGCCAGAGGGTGGGAGGCCACGTGGAAGGCCAAGGACTAGCTGGATAGATTACATCCAAAACCTTGGATGGACACGTTTGGGAATCCCACCAGAACACCTGAGTTTGGTGGCAGAGGATCATGACCATCGGAAGTTCCTCTTGCAGCTGTTGCCCTCACAACCCAATTAGGAAGAGTGGGCCTTGAAGATGTATGTATGTATGTATTGTTTAAAATGCTGGGTCACAGAAATGAGATGTACATAATTCAATGACAGGTTGCTGCCTGACAGACCAAAGCATGCAACTGTGAACTTTTTGTTTAATTGTTACCATACCCAGATCACTTCACAAGTGCAGAGGGAATTAGTCAGCCTGTAGTTGGAGTTTGTCTTGTTCTTCATTTATTATCAATTAAATTTAACATTATTTATAATATATTGCAACATATTGAAATAGTTATATGCCCCCAAAAATGTCTGGAAAGAGCAAAAGTGAATCTGAGAATACAAAATCTATAAAGAGGTAAAAAACAATAACATTAGAAGAGAAACAAAATTATAAGCCTTTCCTTCATAATTCCGGAATGACAACCGATGAAACTTACTCCAAGTTTCAGATATCTCATTCCATAACAAGTACCTCATATTAAAAGTTTAATACAGTGAAACAACAACAGAAAAAGATTAAAAATAGTATTTAATTCTTCTAACATTTCATTTCAGTTACAGAGTCATCATTAAAATGTACAAAATAACACACAAACACAAGCAGCACAAAACTAAGTAAAACACATGGACAGAAAACTAGAGTCCTAACTAGATGGGTTCACCCTTTATGGACATCTGCTGGTGGCCTAGGATATAAACTGGAATCTTGAAGCATTAGCATTTCCCATATTTTGGAAAGTTTTATGCAACCAGATTTATTCAAATTAGGCTGATTTTTAAGAGCAGCAGTAGATTAAAAAAAACAAACAAACAAAAAAAAAAAAAAAAAAAAAAAAAAAAACAGTCTTTCTCTTCTAAATTTACTGTGATGAAGCACATGGTCTTTTTCCAATTGATTTTGTGAGCTGTATCCAAAGAACTTTCTGAGAAGATCATGGACTGGGAGAATAAGCTTCTCTTCAGAAATATTGTAGCAGTGGTATCGCCATCCCCTATGGCCAAGGCACATCAGAAAAAATATCCAAAATCTTAAAGAAATAAAATCTTTGCATCACTTTCAAGTCCCATTTAAAACTAGCTACCCTTATCCATTCCACTACAGATAAACTCCCTCTTCTCTCAGTGTCAGGTGTATAGAGTTCCTTGTTCCTGCAAGTTGGTCTACTATGGACAGACAGAAAGATCAGCTACCATCTGCATGGAAGTAAATAAAAAACACACCTGCATTCATGACTAAGGTAAATATGACCTTGCAGACAATGCTTTGGATATAGCTCACAGAATCAATTGTAAAAAGACCATCATGCTCCATCACAGTAAACTTAGAAGAGAAAGCTGTTTTTAGAAGTCTTTAGGGAACCAACAGATGTCCATAGAGGGTGTCCCACCTAGTCAGGATTAGTCTTTTGTCCAAGTGTTTCACTTAGTTTTGTGCTGCCTTTGTACTCCCTGATGATGTCTCTGCAACTGAGATAAAATATTGGAAGAATTAAATACCATTTTTAATCCTATCCTAGTGCTGATTCACTCTATTAAACTTTTAACATGAGGTACTTATATAGAATGAGATATCTGAAACTTGGAGGTAAGTTTCATTCTAGGTCACCGATAGGTGTCCATAGAGGATGCTCCATCTAGTTTTGTGCTGTGTTTGTGTGTTATTTCAATTAAAACTATATTTAATTAAATACTATTTTTAATCCATTCCTAGTATTTTCAAGATCCCAGTTTACATCCTAGGCTGCCGACGTGTCGACCGGGAAGCCCCCACCTAGTTAAGATTCTAGTCTTTCATTCATGTGTTTCACTTAATTTTGTGCTGCCTTTGTGGGTGTGTTTCAAGTTGCACTTTGTACTCCCTGATGATGTCTCTAACTGAGATGAAATATTAGAAGAATTAAATACTATTTTAAATCTTTTCCTAGTGCTTTCAACCCCATTAGCCTTTTAACATGAGCTTCTCCCAGCACTTAAGCCTTAACACATGCCCACAAGCACCATCTAAAAGAGTAAACAAAAAAGATGCTTATATTATTGGGTTCAAGACTGTATAATGAAAGAACGGTTTATTTAAAAATCACCTATTTCACTTCTGTGATACAAGTGATTTTTATCTGTTTTATAGTGTTTCTAGAATAAATAGCTTTTTTTATAGTATATTGCTGCTGATTTTCATGTTTGTATTTGATATATTTCCTGATATTTTGTTGAAATATTGCAACATTAATGCAGCACCATAAAAATGGCACCAAAAATACACAAGAAAACAGAGCAGTAAAAAAGAGGAATGCTAGTCGGAATAGTGAAGTTGAGAACAAAGGGACTTGCCTCAATGAATAGAAGCATGCCAACACCAAAACTAATGAAGATATCGAAAATGAATTACCTTCTGAAATTGCATGACTAACACAAATTATTGTATGTGGTACATTTTTGATATTTTGTTGAAATACTGCAATATTAAAATAGTAACACAACATGGTGCCAAAAATGTGCAAGGACAACAGAGGAACAACAAAGAGGCTTGCCCCAGTGAACAAAAACACTGCTAATCACTTTTCCCTCCTCTTAAACTGCTGAAGGTTTCAGATTAATTTTAATAGTAGACTGCACATATTTATTATGAAGATTTCAAGTGATATTAATTCTGCACTTTCATTTTTATAAGTTCATACTCTCCTAGTTATTTCTTATGTCACTCATTACTGTTTGCATTTGTACTTTTTCATGTTGTTGTTTTGTGTTCTTTATGTTTGATTCCTGCCAATCCACTTTTTCTGTTTTCTATGTATGGTTTCCTGCAATTTCCTTTGTTTTAATTCCATTGGCTTCCTTTGATTCTCTTGCCTGTAATTTCAATATGGAGGTGCTCAGCATATTGAAAAATATGAACATAATACAGCAGTTGGACTGGACGGCATTTCAGTTCTGGTCGGCCTAGTGGTTAGCGTGTCTACTCTCCAGTCAAAAGGCTGTGGGTTCGAATCCTGGCATGGGCATGGATGTATGTTTTGTCTTGTGGAAATACTAGTATTAGTAGTGGGTGGTAGATGGCATTAGAGTGGTGGAGACAGAGACCTGTAGAATAGGTGCCCTCCCTCGATGCGTCTTTGGACTCCCTGGAGGTGTCATGTAATAATAATAATATACTACGAGAATGTACCAAGAAAATTGGTAGTGCTTTTTTTTTTTCTTCAAATTCCTTTTCCCTTCCTTGTTTAATGCAATTCGACTTGTTCTTATCTGCAATTTCTTGTTCTGTTTCCCATTCAATATGCCTTTCTTGGAATGCTATTAATGGGGGGGGGGGTCAATCTTTTTGATTGATCTAAGTTCATTAGTTTATTACAGCCAACCTTGCATTAAAACTACTTTTCTGATCCCTTGTTGTTGTCAGATGTCATCTCCTTCCAGGAGGTTGACTACCATGAGCTTTCATCATCGACAGTTTTGTGCTTCTGTTTTTTTTTTTTTAAATCCGTTTTTTTGTCTTCCTCTTCTTCTTTTTCCTTGTATCATTCCTTCTAGAAATGTTTTTTGTAAGGATTCATGCCTTAGTATGTGACCAAGGTAGGTGGTTTTCAACAATTTTTTGAGTTTGCCAAATCATCACTAATATTTCTAAATTAGTTTTTTTGGCAGTCCATGGGACTCTAAGAATTCTTCTGAGGATCCCCATCTCAAAAGGATTTTAGTTTATTTTCACAATATTTTGATATTGTCCAGGTTTCTGCTCCATATAACAGTGTTGACCATACGTTGCATTTAGACAGCCTTGTTTTTTTTTTACTTTTTTTTTTTTTTTCTCTATAGTGAGTATGTACTGCATTAGAGAAGAACTTGGTATCCTTAAATCTTCAAGAATGTGTAAAGCAAAATGAATCCAGATGATATGGGTCACCTAGAGAAAATGGGAGAAATATTAGCAAAATAGACAAACTTAGTGGAAGACCAAGATATTATTTTGATGCAGTTAGGAGTGCTTTATAAGAGTGAGGTGAAAGAGCTAATCACATCAAATATTCGATAAACAATAGACCAATCTGGAAGAAAACGATAATAATGACATGTATTTTAATTATTTAAGTAAATTTCTTGACGTGAAAACAAATGCTCTGCCACTACATTCACACACCTCTTGCTTTTTAGGAATACTATGCAAAATGCACAAGCACCCATAAATTCCATAACAGTTATTATGCCCATTCATCTATATGCAAGTTATCCCAGGACCCTGGCAAGTTGAATTTTATTCACATTTTGGAACTTGCAAATCCTTATAGAAATCTCTTAAAGCCATGCCAATTTTTATTTTCATCTGAGTTGTCCATTAGAACACAGTGTTCCTGCAAATGGGACAAGTGTCAAAATTAATTTCAATAAATAATGTAATTTAATAAAAATTCAAATACTTTTAACTATATATTAATGAAATATCCATAAGGTACAGCGTAGCCTTCTGGCAATGTTTCTGGTTCCATAATGCTAGACTACCAGAAGAAAGACTTATAAGTTTGATTCTAGTCACTAAACAGAGAAACTTTTCCTAGGCATTTTTTGAGTTTGCCAAATCCTTGGTACAAATAAGTTTTTCTTTTCCTCCTAGAAACTAAAGTGTTTAATTCCACATCTCAACCACAGAGTTCACGCTGTCCAGACAATAAAAATATCAGTGCTTAAAATCACTGACAGTCATGAACTCAACTACTGGCGATCACCAATTTCCAAAATTTAGTCAGAGCTAAAAGAGTTTTGCCTACTCCCTTTAGGAAATAAAAGGCATTAGAGGTAATATTCCAGTTGCAGAACAGAATGCAAAAAGATGGGTCCACAAGTAGCAGATAGTGGATCACCCCAGATATGGAGGGCAACTGCAAGATAAGCAGAGTAACCTGACGAATAAAGCAGTCCTGGACCAACAGCAGCATTGCAATCAGGGATGGAGGAGCAGCCTTTGACAAGGCCTCTCAAACTAAAAGAACCCTAAGAACAACAATGTGATATGGAATACTATGCTACCATTAAATAAGTATGCCCTGAGGATACTTAAGATAATTTTAGGTACTTAAGATACTTAAGTACCTAAATTTAAACTGCAGCAACTACCCACCAGGTAAGGTACGGCTGCACAGGCATCTGCTCCATGTAAGGAATGGCCTCCATTTCAAGGACTGATGATAGCTTACATTAGCTCCCAGCTAGGAAGTAGCAACTTCTAATACCCCAAATTTGTGGTCCAAATGGCAACTATGATATCCTGGATACTACAAGAAACAAGCATACAATATCAAAGTAGACATACTGACTCAAACATTGCCCAAGTCAACAAGGTTCACATCCATAGATTGAGCAGAGGGCTACATTCAAAAAGCCCAGTCTCCAAATCATTTTCAATCACCTTAAAAATCCATGAACACAAACAAGAACATCAGAAATTGCCAGAATATCCTCCAATTGAATATCAAGAGATTTGGTAGATCAAAATCAGAGGTATTAAATAATATTCTTACCAGGCCCAAAGTAAACATTGGTGTTTACTTGGTGATGTATGCAAAGGCAAATTTTGAAAGAATCTCCAAATCTCTGGACCATTCAACAAAGTGACTTTTTTGTTGGTATCCAGCTGGATAACTTCTCAATCTACAATGTATATAAGCCTCCTCTACCTGATTGGCCTAGTCCTGTACTTCCTCAGCCAGTTCATCCTGGCATCATCCTTGATGATTTCAACTCACATAGTACACTATGGGGATACAATGATGAGAACTCAGGCTGATTGTTAGCAAACAACCTTCACCTCTTCTAAAACAGCAAGCAACCCAGAACCTCTAAATCTGGACAATGTAGTTCAGAGACAACACCCCAGAACTGTGTTTTACCACCACTGATATGGAAGGAAACCCCTCTCACCTCAATCTACCAAGTACTGCCTTTTTTCTCCCATGGCCAGTACAGATCCTGCCTAATTAGTGTAGGACTTATAATCCCCAGAATAAACAGCTTCCCAATACCGCAATGGAATCTCAGGAAAGCAAACAGGCCAAAATTTACTGAATTCATTGAAAACATCAACATGATTCTATCATTTCAATTTCACAGTAACCTGAAATGGTAGAATCATTAACAACAAAACAATCCAGGCACTGCTTCTGCCCTCTTAAGGTCCTTGAATGATGGTAAAAAGAGCTTGCTGGCATGAAGAAATGAACAACCTCAACTTTACCAGATCAAGTCACAAGGCTTGGTCACTGCTCCATCAATTGGGAGGTACCAACTCCAAACAGGACTAAGGGAAAAGTAAACTAACAGTATTGCAAAAAATCTATCACAAAAGGCTAAACCCAAAATTTCCATGGACACCAAAAAAGAGATCCATCTTTATAAAAAAAAAAGTTTTCTTATCATACAGCAAACTCCAAACCAGTAACTATAGATGAAATTGATGCAGCACTAACTAAAACAGATAAAGCTCCTGGCATTGATGGCATCATTCCACTTTCTTACTCACCTTGGCCCAAGAGCAAAATCCCAGCTATCTAATTTCTTCTCCATAATAATAAATGAATGGCCCCCAAAACTTTGGCATGAATAAGATAATAGCCCTGCCAAAACCTAATAAGTCAACTGATGACCCTAATAATTAATGCCTTACAGCATTACTCTGCACTCCTTACAAACTTTTTGAAAGGATTATCCTCTCTAGAATTCCTCCAGTGAACCCTGTGAACAGGCTGGGTTTAAGTCTGGCAAAAGCTGTTGCAATTAGGTCCTGGTAATTTAAAAAAATTTTTTTTGCAATGATTATTTTAGCTGCTTTATACAGTGAACCTTTCTTCCATACGGTATCATAAGCTGATGTTAGGTCTATGGAGGCAATACCTGTTTTTAAACTCTTTTAGTATCTAGCTTCTATGTGGGTTGTGAACCCATGTAGAAGCTAGATACTAAAAAAAAAAAAAATACTAGAGCTAATGCTCTCCAATAAGAAAATAAAGTTCATCTGAATTCACAAAAAGGTAGAACATTTATCTTACAGATTAGATTGCCACAAGGATCTGTCCTCATCCCAGCTATATTCAATCTGTACACAAGCGATGCCTCTCCAACTTCTAGTCGAAAGTTTATCTATGCTGATCACATAGCTATTGCCACCCTTCGAAGGCCTTGAGGAAACACTGAGCAAAGATCTGATTTCACTAAAATTACTTTGAACACTGGGGACTATCTCTTAATCTCTGCTTTTCACCTAAATAACCATGAGGATCATAGAAAACTAAACTTCTGCAACAGGACTAAAATCCATGAAAGTAATCCTTGTTACATTGGTGTCACACTTGATCATAGTCTAACTTATGGAAAACATTTGGATAAAACTAAGTTAAAGATATCTGCCAAGAACAATATCATAAACAAACTGAAAGGCACAACTTGGGGTTGTAATGTCTTGACTCTTAGAATAGCAGCCCTGAATCTTCCCTGTTGCAGAGTATTGTTCACCAGTTTGGAGTCGAAGTCACCACACAACTCTCATAGAAAAAAAAAGCTTAACATAACAATGAGAGCTGTCTCTGGTACATTACGATCTACTCCTCTCTTATGGTTACCTGTTCTTTCCCACATCACTCTTTCATGCTTCAGAAGAGAAGAAGCTATTATCAAAGAAATAAAGAAAATCAGAGATAATCTCTTCACCTTCAGCACACTGCTTTGCCTCCAGATCTATCATGTGGCTTATGGAATTACTGGATGAAGGTTCCCCAGGCCTGGTGGAGAAGTGATAATTTATATAATGATGTATAATATATAAAATAGAGAATAATAATTTATATAATAATTTTTTCTTTCACTATATTAGCTGTAACAAGAAAATTAGGGAAAATAATATTATATCTATAGTATAAGAACCAAAATAACAACTATGTTTGACTGTTGCGATAATGAATGACATCATGATTGTATGCTTACCACTTTCCTGTTGATAGAAAACAATGTATTTAAGTGCACTGTAAATCTTTTATAAAAATTGCATTAAAAAAAGAACTTGCTTTTTCTTTTTTTAATAACTGATCTGTCATCTTTTGATGGGTTCAAAGTAGATATATAAAGAATGTCTGAGCAGTTAGCCTAGTGGCTATGCGCTTCGCAACCATATGCCTGGGGAAGGAGTGTCCTAGGTTCGATTCCTGTTGACTACATGAGGAGCTTTCTCAGCCATAGCCAAGGTAGCCCAGTCTTGGGCGTGGACAGCAGGGATTTTCCCCCAAGTTTATCTGGGGTTGCTCATCCCACAAGCAGGCAAACTGGCCCCATGAACACACAGGCTAGTCAAAAATACATCTCCCTCACCCCCAGCAGCAGGCTTGGCGACAAGCCGGTTGGGGTTGTACTAACAAAAGTCACATCAATGTAACAAGCGGATCCTGCGCTGGAAGTGGGAGAAATGAGCAAAGGAAGAAGAAAGTAGATATATAAAGAACATGTTATGACATTAAAACATAAAACGATAACCATCACTTCTCTCAATAACTATCAAAATAAATAAATTACAAAACCATATATGCTAGATGTGATTAATAGTGATCCCCATTACTTCTTGTGAGTGATGTCTACAGAAAATTTAACTTACTGAATATCTACACCATTTGTTATATGGTTTTTGAGATAAATACTAAATCATTACATATAAAATGAATACTGTTATTAAATTATCAAAATTACCTCACGTTCCAAATTTTGAGAATAATATTCTCTATTAACCTCAGATCTAGGAATTTCATCTTTAAGATTGAGAGCATAGTCACGAACTTGAACAGGTAAGCCTGTTGAAAGAAAGAAAATTAATTTCCTTAAATTAATATCATTGTTTTTTTAATTCAAGATCATATAAAAAAAAATTCAGACTGATTTTTACTTGCATACAAATTAATTCTTATTCACAACAATATACTTTTAAAATATTCTTATATGCACTCAGACATTTTTTTGAATGATCTCAAAACAATACTTGGACCTCTTGAATACTCTGTGACTTTTTTTTTTAAATGTTAATTCCATCCACAAAAGACTGGAACACTACAGTATACTTTGGCATTGTAGATAGGCTAAAGGTCCGATAATCTAGAAATCCTGCTTTAGCAGAGACCAAGAACAGAAAGCCAATTCACGCCTAGAAGGGTGGTGGTCTAACACCAAGTGATGAAAATCATCTTCCACACAAAACCAATAAGCACTGATGCTACAGTGCCTAAAACTCAGCTTGATTGGACAGCAGAAACTTTATTCAGTGCACTGCAACCAAGTTGGTGATAAAGGAATGGAATTCACTGTAACTGTGAATAATCATTTCTAATTATAATATGCACCATCCATTCATGATAGAATCATAAAAAGTAACATGGGCAGGTAGGATGATAATGTAATGACTGTGTGTAAAATATTTCATCATACTTTTATCACAATTGCAATTGACCCTTCTTGATAAAACAATGTCGTTTGAAAATTCCATCCACCAGTATAAATGTGCACCATCACATACAGTCATCCAAACCAGACCTACTATTCCTAATGGAATCTCAATGACTGCCACCCACCTGAATTGTCTAAACTAAGCTTTATGCAATTCTTTCCTTCCTTCAAAAGGGCAGCATCTGTGCATCTTCGTTTAATTTCCAGTAGAAATGTTTTAAAACATTTCTACAAGTTTATTAAAATAAACAATATAACTCAACAAGTTTTATAAATTGTTGGACTTACATCATCAAAACTTGTATAAAAGACTAGAAAAAATTAATTATACACAGCAGATGTTATAAGAACTTCAAAACTAGTAAAATAGTTTTGTACCCAAGTGATCAGGAAAAAACTATTGTATTAATTACTATGTACGCACTGGAACAATACTAGTTGTTGCTGTCACATTCAGTGATATGATGCTATCATATCCCAGGTCTGCAGTTGTTAGATTTTTCATGAAAGCAGACCAACATCTGGAACGTTTGGTGTAAGATTAAACCTTGGTTTTTATTAGACTGTGTGTGTAGATATGAACCGAACCATTTCTGAGACTGCTTTAAACTTTCTTGTAACGCAATTATGATCAACATATGGCATTTCTGTTTCGTGTACTTGCTGGCCTGTGTTTGTCGTGTAGATAACTAATCCTGATTTGTGTTATCTTCTTTTCTCAACATCTTATGTGTTCAGACGTGTATCTCTTCAGACTGTCCCATCTGGTCCATGTAAGAAATGCCAGACCATTCCACGAGGCCTACATAACACATGCCAGATGGAATGGTATCTCTCCACTTGAGCTAAAGATTTGTGTGTTACAGAAGTAACACCTATTCATCTGATACTGCATTTTGAAATGTTGCCTACTTGACTAGCATCTATTCTGCAAGAATGTAAACAAGCCTATAATCAGTTCATTCAAAAAGAGGAGGATGGGGTGGTAAACAGATCAACAAACTACCTTACAATCACTTTTACTTCAGTCTCAAACATCATGAAAACCGTCATTGCAAGCCAGTTACTTCACCAATAGAGGCCCACCAACTAATCACCAACAATATGGATTTCACTGCTGTCATTGTTCATAGTCAATCTTCTATATATAATCACTCACCTTTAGGCACAACTATGAAAAAACTTTTACATGGTTGCTTAAGGTGGATAGGATCTGAGGCCTCTTCTGATGGCTTATGTCCAAAGGTTGACTGATCAGGCCCACTGATTTGACTGGATGTAGCATAGATATCCCCCTTAGCAAATACCAGATTATCGACTGATTTCTGCCTTTTGCTAAGTGGGTTACTGATTTCCTTTGTCAGATGGCTTCTGTCTTTTTCAATGTTTAAAAAACACATCAACAGATTCCTTCTTTTTCCTTAATGTCCTGCTCGCACAATGGCAACCTTTCACATTCAAGTTTTATTAAAATAAATTCTTTTCTGATATCACATTAGAAAATAATTTATTTCTGAACCCTTGAGGTATTCCACTGGTTTTCAGCCACTGTTCTTGGCAACATTAAATCCTATCCATGGACTGTTGATGACAGTACATTCCAATCTCCATATTCATCTTCATTTTACAAACCTTGTAGTGCACAATCATTTGAAGCTGATTCCATAACCATTTGCTACTCTCTTGTGAGAAATAAGGCACAATGATGTCATGTATTATAGAATGTGAAGGCCACTACTGGTCTGGGTGGCAGCTCCTCCCATAATGCATAACATTATACACATCCTAAAGAATGTGCGCTTTACATTCCAGAATACTAAAGCAACTGACGTGAAGTTATTAGCCTCTGTATACAAGTAGTGTAGTAATGAAGATACTTCACACGCAAACTGTTTGCTTACATTTGGATAAAGGATTAAAACAAGAACATAATTTCTTGGAAAGTTTAATTTATAACCAAGCAAAAACTTTTTACAAAATTCAGAAGTATTGTAATAAATCTGTTTTCTCTGTCACTATTATAAAAGATTGACATAGCAAGGACTGACTTGTACAAAGCCTGTGGTCCTCTCACATTAAAGGGGATTGGATGGATTTGTTATCCAGAGATACTGATTTAATTGGTTACTTCAGTGTCAGACCTATTTTTGTATAATGGAATTATCTTACCCTCCTTTCACTCATCATCTCCAATGCATGAGTACAACTCAAGTTAAACAATGAGTTCAATAGAGCTAATTTTTTATATGTTGCTTCAGCACCCATGCTGAAATTCCATCCAATCCTACCAATGCATTTAATGCAGGATTCATACCTCTAACTTATTCAGCTTGATTCTTTCATCCAGTTCTTCTTCTTTGGTATCCAGAAAGCTAATGGGTCTACCCAGAATGTTTATCTATTCAAGGTTTCACGAAAAATTTAAAGAGAATATTCTTCATGAGAAAACTGAAATATTGTAACGATGCACATATATGAAAAACAAAACAAGAAATATTGAAATAAAGAATATATTCTCTTTCTGAATTTTATATTTAATTAAATCTATTTAGTTTTTTTTTTTTTTTTAAATAATACTTTTATTCTGTAAAACTAGCTAAACAAAAAGTCATGGAAGGACTTTGGCAAGAACATAGAAAATAAATACCAAAAAGGTGGCAAGATATTTTGGAGGTTGTCGAAGAAGCTTAGAAATGGAGGAAAGAGTACTGTAAAAGGACTTAGAGATGATAAAGGTGACATGAAAACGGGAGAAAAAGATATCCATGAAGTATGGAGTAATTACATCGAAAAATTGCTAAATGAAACAAGCAGTGATGCTGCCTTTCCACATTTCAAAGGCTTGAAATGTGGAAAGGCAGCAGGAGTAGATGATATTCAACCAGAAATGCTGAAGTATGGTGGCATAAAAGTCTTACAGTGGCTGCACTGCACAGTTCAGAAAGCCTGGACAGAGGGATGAATTCCTGATGATTGGAGTAGAGCTCTTATAGTACCCATATATAAAAAGAGAAATAAAACTGAATGTGAGAATTACAGAGGTATTTTCCTACTGAGTGTTCCTGACAAGATCTATGCAAGTATACTTGAGAAACAGTTGAGAAGAATTGTGGAAGAAAAGCTTGGTGAAGAACAAGCTGGATTTAGGCCAAATAGAGGCAGTCAGGATCAGATCTTCATTTTATGACAAATATTCTCGTAGACAAACGAAAAATAGTTCAGAAAGTATGGGAATATAACAAAGATCTGTATTTAAGTTTTGTTGATCTGGAAAAGGCATATGACAAGGTGCCAAGACAGAAGCTATTCAATACGCTACAGTTATATGGTGTCAATGGGGCATTATATCAAGCAATACTTAGTCTTTATTTGAGTTGTAAGTCAGCAGTTAGAATTGAAGGAAGTACAGGAAGATGGTTTAATGTTAAATCTGGTGTGAGACAACGATGTACATTATCTATATGGATCACATTATGAAGGAAAGTGGTATTAAACATGATATCAGAATTGGAGATGTTAATGTCAGCTCTTTGCATTATGCGGACGATGTTATACTTCTAAATAACTCCGCTACAAGTGTTCAAGATTCCCCGACTAAATTGAATAACTGTTGTAATAGATATGGTATGAAGGTCAGCATTAAAAAGACAACGACAATGAAAATAGGTAGAATTGTTGAAAATGTCAAATGTGTTGTGAATGGGGAACCTGTGGAACAAGTAAAACATTTCAGCTACTTAGGCACGATTTTTAGTGAAGATGGTAAATTAAATATGGAAATAGACAACAGAATCAACAAAGCTGGTATGGTAGGAAGTCAATTGAATAAATTCATATGGAATAAGAGAGAAATTAGTCGGAACACTAAATTAGCTGTATACAAGACAGTGTTCAGACCAGTTTTAACTTATGGATCTGAGAGCTGGGTCAGAAGTAAAACACTTGACCAAAGACTAGAGCCCGCAGATATGAGAGTCCTGAGAAAGATTAGAGGCGTGAACAGATGGCATCAATGGCAATATCATGTTAAAAACGGGGATATTAGGAAAGAACTTGACATTGTCAGCATCCAGGAATGCGTTAGCAGAGCTAATCTCAGATTGTATGCTCACTTAAACAGAATGGGTGAGGAAAAATAAGCAAAACAAATGTTCTCTGCAGGGTTGGCAGGAAAACGACCCAGAGGAAGACCAAGATATAGGTGGATTGATATGGTACAAAGTGCCTTAGACGATAGAAATATAAGATCTGATAATGTTGGAGTCTTGACAAGTAACAGACTGATTTGGAGGAAAATTGTAGATAGGAAGTTAGTAATGATGTAAATTTTTCATCTAGTACTATCATATCCTGTACACCCCTTGAAGGTACATGTCAGAAATTTGATGATGAGTTTTATTCTGTATAAAGTGAAATTAATATTTTATATTTTACTAATCAGTGAGTTCTCTAATTCCTGTTTATTTCTTAAAATGTTAATCCTATTTCGTTTTTCTTATTTAACCACTACAGCCTCTTTAGATGGGATATCTAAAGAGCCTGTAGTGGTTGGCCAAGTGGTCAGTGTATCTGCTCTTAAACTGAAAGGCTGCAGGTTCGAATTCTGCCATGAGCATGAATGTTCGTGATTGTCTGTGAAAATACTAGTGGTGGTGGTGGGTGGTAGATACTGTTGGTGTAGATGATGGTAGTTGTGCTTCTTTGTAGTTGGTGGAGTGAGTGATGGAGAGTTGTAGAATAGGTGCCCTCCCTCGATGAGTCTTTGGACTCCTTGGAAATATTCTCATGTAATAATAATAATAATAATAATTTTTTTACAAAATTGTGATAAGGTAGTTAAGGGAGTAAGGAGACGAAAATTTAAGATTATTTTTGTAACCTTTCACTATATTTGGAGGACTTAAAGACACTCATCCAGATATGTTTTTTTTTTACTGAACTAACTTCAATTATAGGATACTCATGCATTTTGGAATTGACTCCACTTTTCCTACATATTAAAGAGATTTTGAAGGCTATTATTTTTTACAAGGCTGATTTAATACATGTGTGCGCCTGATTTCTGGGTCCCAGTTATGAAGACCTTTTTTCTTTTCCATTGTTTTTTCCTTCCTCAGGCTGAATCTTCTAAAATATTGCAGAGATGATTCCACTCTTCATTAATAGATTCATCTGCAGGTAGTTACTGTAATTTTTCATTTATTTTTTGCTGATATAGTTTTCTTTCATCAGAGTCAGATAATGAGCTGACTTTGAACCTAAGTTCTCGTCGTCTAATGGATACTGTACTTTATCCATCTTTTTTTGTGGGAGTTGGGGGACTGTATTGATGTCACACATAAATAATGATCTGTGTGACATCAATATGGGACCCAGAAATCAGTAAAATCAGAGATGAAAAAAGGAAGGCCTATAAAAAATAATTAAGAAACAAACAAAATAGATGAAATCGAATATAAGCACAAAAGAACAATAGCAAAAAGAGAAACACGTAAAAGGCAGAGTTCAATGGAACAATTTCATTACCTATTTAGAAAACAATATTGATAAACCTCGAACACTAAATTTATAAAACACATAAATAATAACCTTAGAGAATCAATCAAGATCAATACCATAACTTTGGAGGACTGGCTTAAATACAATAAAGAATTATGGACAACTGATGACAACCCACTCTCAGAACAGTTATCTTCAACAGTCTCCTTTACCCTTGAGGATTTAGAGTCAACACTTAAACAATGCAAGAACCATAGAAGTCCAGGAGAAGATGATATCAATATGGAACTTTTCAAATTCTCTGGGGACAACTTCAGATACAAACTACTAGAATTCATGAATAAGATCCAAAATGGCAAAAATACTTAAAGACTAAATTAACCAAATATTATGAAAATATTTTTGGAGAGGAACAAAATGGTTTCCATAAAGGCAGATTTTGCATTGACACCTTTTTCACACTCAAGCTCCTGATAGAAAAAAAGAAAAGAATTCAATTTAGAGGCTCATTCATTGATTATAAAAAGGCTTTTGATAAAATCAATTGTAATAAGCTATTGGAAATTTTAAGATGACAACATTACTAACCAGTTAAAGCAATTTTCAATATATATAACAGTAATCAAATTAAATATAGGTGCACAAAAATCTGAATCACAAAACAAAAATGCAAGTGTCTGACAAGGATGTAGCCTATCGCCACTGCGGTTTAATAGTCGTCGTCATCATCATCATCATGCGTATCAAGGATTTAGGCCTAGCATGGCCTGTTCCGGGCTTTAGAAGACATCGTTGAATCGTTTAAGAGGACATCCTGGTTTTTTTTTTCCCTAATGACTTGTACTTTAAGGCTTGTTTTGGTAATCTTTCTGTTTTCATTCGTTGAACGTGTTCCATCCATTTATGTTTATATTTTTTAATTTTTTTCTATTACTGGTTCTTGGTTTAATTCTTTCATAATTTCTTCATTTCTTTTGTGATCAAATAGGGTATACTTTGCAGTTTTTCTCATAAACTCCATTTCTGCTGTTGTTAAACTTTGTTTGTCTTTTTGTTTTATTGTCCAGATTTCGCTTCCATACATTAAGACTGGTAGGGCTAATGTATTGTATACTTTTAGTCTGGTTTGTTTTTGAACTAGGTTTGGTTTAAATATAGAGTTAATTACACCTGTTGTTTTTAAATATTTTGCAATTTTTATGTTTATATCTTTTTCATATGTAATCATACATCCTAGGTAGTTAAATGAATTCACCTGTTCTAAGATCTTGTTATCTATTACTATTTTAGTTCTTGCTGGATCTTGTCCTTTAAAGGCCATAGTTTTTGATTTTTCTGTTGATATTATCATACCATAATCTTTGGATATCTCATTTAGATCTAAAATAGCTTTCTGTAGGTTATCTTCAGAATTTGTAATTATTATTTGGTCGTTGGCAAAGAGGAGAGTGTTTAAGTTTACTGTAGGAGAAAGTTTAATTCCTTGATGTAAATTTTTATTCCATTTTATTATTATTTCATTTAAGTAGATATTAAAAAGAGTTGCTGAGAGGGGACATCCCTGTCGGATCCCTTGGTTTATCTCTCTCGTATATGATAGCTCGTGATTAATCTTATTTGTATTTGATTATTTTCATATACTTGTGATAGCTTTTAGGATATTATTTGGTATTTGTCTTCCTTTTAATATGTTAAATAATATGTTTCTTTTAACTTTATCAAATGCTTTTTTCAAAGTCAATAAATGCAATATATGTTTCTAAATTGTATTCTCTTCTTTTCTCTATTATTAATTTTAGGCAAAAGGCCAGGTCTATACATGATCGTCCTTTTCTAAATCCATTCTGTACTTCTAAAATAAAGTTTTCGGAATATTTCATTAGTTTGCTATGTAAGATTCTGCTATATATTTTGTAACAGGAATTTAGTATACTGATACCTCTATAGTTTTTAGGGTCATCTCTATTACCTTTTTTAAAGATAGGAATCACAATTGCTTTTTTCCATTCTTATCTTTAATATTCATATTAATAATATTATAAGATAGTGGAGGGAAACAACCAGTTTTCGCATTCACATAAATAATTACACCAAAGATCGATACAATTTTATTCAGCGATGATCAGGTTCTAACTGAAGATAACGAAGATTCACTACAGTAAGAAGTCTTTTCATTAAATGAAATAGCAAAAACATATAATATGGAAATCTCCACTTCCAAAACCAAAGTAATGGTATTTAAAGGTTGGGATCCAATTAGAAGCAAAATTTGCATCAACAATAATATTATAGAACAGGTTAATATATTCAAATATCTAGGCTACCACTTATCATACGAAAGAGACAAAGATGTGCAACATAAAATAACCAATTATATAGGAATAACAAAAACTATCAGATATTGAATTCCAATTTAATAAGTAAGAAAACAAGAATAAGAATCCATAACTCAATAGAAAGACCTATCCTAACATATGGTTCATAAGCCTGGACCATAACTCAAGCAGATAGAAAAAGACTGATAAGCTCTGAAATGAGATTCATGTGCAAAACAGATGGATCATAATTTAACTCTGTAAAACAATAATAGGCTTCAAAATCTCTTTACAATGTAGGAAAAAATGGAGTCAGTTCCAAAATACATGGATATCCTATAATTGAAAGCATTCCATCTTCTCAATTAGTTCAGTAAATATATACAAATATATATCACATCTGGAAATGTCTTAGGTATGAAAAAATAATGAAAGATTACAAAAACATACAATTTTAAATTTGACACCCTCACTCCTTAACTACCCAGTTTTTTAAATATTAATATCCCAAGTACAGATATTAATATTTAAAAAACTGGGTAGTATTTAAGAAAGAAAATAAAAATAACAATTTAAGAAATAAACAAAAATTAGGGAACTCACAGATCAGTAAAATACAAAATATTAATTTTACTTTAGATAGAATAAAAATATTATTTAAAAAAAGCTAAATAAAATATAATTCAATAAATAATATAATACACAAAGAAAATATCTTGGGGGTGCTTAAGGGTCAAAGCTGTATAACTGAGAGGAGACCTCCACATAGCCTTTAAAGGAATGTGGAGAACCGACCATGGCTTCTGACCTAATGTCCAATCCTCACCTTCTCCTGGTGCACCCTGTTGAGTATCTACCTGGATGCAGAACGAAGGGGGATGGGCTGGCAATTTGGGATTTAGCCGACCAAATTGTATTCTTATTGGTTAAACAAAAATACAAAATTATGGTACAACATGACAAAATTTCATTACGGCTGGGGTAGCCCAGTTAAACAAGGCCCCCCCATTGTTTTTGCCAGGGAACCAGGGCAAACACTGAAAGTCAGCTACTGGAATAAATCTGAAAGCACACCCCAAATCAACATCACCAGAGTTAAAGATTGGTACTATCAACAGAAGAAGCCTGAATGGCAAAGAAATGGAGCTAGCTGAGAAATTAGATAAGTACAAGATCAACATAATAGGGGTCACAAACAAAAAAGACAAAAACTGGTGAGATCTTTTTGAGCAATAAATACAAAATGCTATATTCAGGCAATAACAATCAAGGAAAAGAAGAGTAGCCATAGTATTCAACACTAACATGAGACTAATCTTCTTGAATTCAGAATGGGGAACTGGACAATGAGACTTATTTATACCTACGGTCGCACAGAAGGTTCTACTAAGGTAGAAGTGGAGAAATTTTTTCAGGCTTTCGAGAAAGCAACCGACACAATGAAAAAGGAAAAGTTGGTCCTTGTTGGGGATCTAAATAGCAGAGTAGGAAATGATTGTGAGACATACAAAAATATTTTGGGAAAATTTGGAGAAAAGAGCAAAGCTAATAATAATGACAAATACTTGTTGGATTTCTTCTCAGGACATGGACTAGTTATTACTAACACCATGTTCCAACATAAAAATGTGCACAAATTCACATGGAGAGAAGAGGCAAGGAATAAGAAAAGTCTCATTGACTATGTTATTGTTGATAGTGATGTTTTCTCTCTGGTGCAGGACACCAGCGTTTACAGAGGATTTAAAATTGGAAGTGATCACTATTTAGTCTTGAGCAGAATAAAACTGAATTTCACATTGAAAAGAATAACATGTAAGAAAGTTTTAAAGCAAATAAAAGTTGAGCAGCTCTCAGATGTGAACTGCAGACTAAAATACACAAAGATTATTGAAGAAAAAATGAAAGATTTGAAAGATTTTGAGAACAGGAACCAAAACTTGGAGATTCAGTGGCAAGCCTTGAAGAAAACCCTGATTAATTCAGCCAGAGGGGCATGTGGTGAGGTTGTCTGCAAGGATAGAAAACTCAGAACTCCATGGAGGACACAGGAAGTTAAAGAGGCAGTGAAGGAAAAGAAGAATGCATATCAAAAGTTCCTGGCAAATAAGTCAGTTTGTGCTCTTAGAGAATACAGAGACAAATGTAAGAAAGCTAAACACTGTGTAAAACTGGCTAAACAAAAGTCATGGGAAGACTTTGGCAGGAACATAGAAAATAAATATCAAGAAGGTGGTAAGATATTCTGGAGGTTGTTGAAGAAGCTTAGAAATGGAGGAAAGAGTGCTGTAAAAAGAGTTAGATAAATGTGACATGAAAACGGGAGAAAAAGATATCCTTGAAGTTTGGAGTGAGTAATTACTTCGAAAAATTGCTAAATGAAAGAAGCAGTGATAGCACAGTGGTAAAAAACACTCAACAGGCATGCAGTCAGGAATACATATCCATACTTGAAGTAGAAAAAGCCACCAAAGGTTTGAAATGTGGAAAGGCAGCAGGAATAGATGATATTCGACCAGAAATGCTGAACTATGGTGGTATAAAAGTCTTACAGTGGCTGCACTGCATAGTTCAGAAGTCCTGGACAGAGGGACAAATTCCCGATGATTGGAGTAGAGCTCTCATAGTACCCATATATAAAAAGGGAAATAAAACTGAATGTGAGAATTACAGGGGTATTTCCCTACTGAGTGTGCCTGGTAAGATTTATGCAAGCATACTTGAGAAACGGTTGAGAAGAATTGTGGAAGAAAAGCTTGGTGAAGAACAAGCTGGATTCAGCCCAAATAAAGGCTGTCAGGAATAGATCTTCACTTTATGACAAATAGTTGAAGAATCATGGGAATATAACAAAGATTTGTATTTAAGTTTTGTTGATCTAGAAAAGGCATATTACAAGGTGCCAAGGGAGAAGCTATTCAATACACTACAGTTATATGATGTCAGTGGAGCATTATATCAAGCAATACTTAGTCTTTATTCGAGTTGTAAGTCAGCAGTTAATCTGGTGTTAGACAAGGATGTACATTATCCCCTCTGTTATTCATTACCTATATGGATCATATTATGAAGGAAAGTGGTATTAAACCTGATATCAAAATTGGAGATGTCAATGTCTGCTCTTTGCTTTATGCAGATGATGTTATACTTCTAAATAAATCTGCTATATCTGCAAGATTCTCTGACTAAATTGAATAACTGTTTGTAATAGATATGGTATGAAGGTCAGCAATAAAAAGACAAAGACAATGAAAATAGGCAGAATCGTTGAAAATGTCAACTGTTGTCAATGGAGAACCTGTGTAACAAGTAAAACATTTCAGCTACTTAGGCACGATTTTTTGTGAAGATGGTAAATTAAATAGGGAAATAGGCAACAGAATCAATAAAGCTGGTATGGTAGGAAGTCAATTGAATAAATTCATATGGAATAAGAGAGAAATTAGTTGGAACACTAAATTAGCTGTATACAAGACAGTGTTCAAACCAGTTTTTATCTTATGGATCTGAGAGCTGGGCCAAAAGTAAAACACTTGACCAAAGACTAGAGACCACAGATATGAGAGTCCTGAGAAAGATTAGAATCATGAACAGATGGCATCAATGACAATATCATATTAAAAATGAGGATATTAGGAAAGAACTTGACATTGTCAGCATCCAGGAATGCATCAGCAGAGCTAACCTCAGGTGGTATGGTCACTTAAACAGAACGGGTAAGGAAAGATTAGCCAAAGAAGTGTTCCCTGCCGGGTTGGCAGGAAAACGACCCAGCGGAAGACCAAGATATAGGTGGATTGATACAGTACAAAGTGCCTTAGACGATAGAAATATAAGATCTGATAATGTTGGAGTTTTGAAAAGTAACAAGCTGATTTGGAGGAAAATTGTAGATAGGAAGTTAGTAATGATGTAAATTTTTCATGTAGTACTATCATATCCTGTTCACCCCTTGAGGGTACATGGCAGGAATTTGATGTTGATGAGAAAATATCTTTTCCAAAATATTTCTTGTTTTGCATTTGTTTATCATGTGTGTATCATTACAATATTATTTCAATTTTCTCACAAATTTTCCCCTGCAAAGAACTGAGCACAAATTCAAGTGATCATTCATTTCTTTTTAGTGCATGCAACACTTCCCAACCTATATAACCTTTGTGAATCTATATTCACAAAGGTTATTCTGTTGTGGTCATTATACTGCCTTTCACTTGCCATATGGCAAAAAAAAAAAAACAACTTTATTTCTCCTTGGAATACTTGGCTAACCTTCTCTTCATCAACTTTTTTTTTTAATATATTACCCATCCATTTAACTCTCACATGATTAATTTTCTAACTCTGGAAATGCAATCAGATATAGCTGTTTTTCAGATTCTTGATTACTTCATTTGCTACTATTTTCTAAATATATTCTCAGATGCTATTAAGAGAATCAATATTCATGCACTATAAGTCCCTTGCTTAAATTATTTACCTCTCAGTAACTATAAATTCTAGTTTTCTCATCTTGCATGTTTACTCCTCCTAATTTATATCCATACTGTCGAACTGCACTATAATGATATCTCCCTCCTTGTGTCCATGAAGTTTATTATCTATGCAGTTCATAATCCTCTTTAGATGATGTGGCAACACATAAATTTATTTAATTTAGGTGCTGCTATAAATGAATACCAACCAGAAATAGAAGACAAGGACACCCAAAAACAAAATGGAAGATGAAATAGGAAAACTGGCTGGAAAGAGATGGATGGTAAAAGCAGAAGACTGAAAAAATTGGAAGATCATGGGGAAGGCCTTTTTTCAGCATGGATTGGAAATGGCTGAGAAAGAAGCAGCAGTAGCACCTAAGCATTCTTTCTTTTTAAGGAGAGTGCTGAAGCCTTACTTCACTGCTCAAACTTGAATCGGAATGACTGCCTATCTTTATCAAAAATATGAGAAAAGCTTTTTTTTTTTTTTTTTTTTTTTTTTTTTTTTTTTAACTTTTAAACCACAAATGGAAGCATAAGGTCTCAAGAAACTAATGACATACTGTATCTATCAGGTGATCTGTAGAGTATGATACTATGAATTAATATTTTATTATTATTATTTATTCTTTTTTTTTTTTATCAGTTATGATTGACCTTTTCCTCAGTTACAACAAAGTACTGGAAATATAACATCATGTGGCTCATTCTATTTCAAATAAATCCATTTGTTCACATTCTACCTCGTAATCAACTGTCACTGCCACCAAAAATGAGTCTGCAAGTTTCAGACCAAAATATATGGCCTTCTAATTAAATAAATATTACCTTTAGTTTGTGTTTTCATGTAAATAATTCATATAGCACCTGAGTATGTATTCTGAGCCCAGCTATCTCGTGGTATGGTCTGTTTCCCCTAAAGGGGCTCTGGCAACAGTGAGTATTCCCAATGCAAAGGAATATCTTTCTAGTTGGAGTAAAACCTCCTAGGTGGCATATGACTTTCATTGCGTGATGAAAAATCACCGACTTGCTTATTGGGGGCATGAATGTTTGGTTCCTAGAGAGATGGTTCTGGTTTCTCTCCTCCAATCTTCTACATGCAGTGAGTGATATTCATCGACAGCATGACAAACATACTGTAGATCCACTACCCCCCCCCTCCCATCATCATCAAGCATACAGCAGTGACAGTTCCGAAGGCTGGCCATCAGTTAATGTATGGGACAGAACCAGATGGAACATGATTTTAGGAGACTTCAACTGATGCATAAGCTTGCTGCCATCTATAATGCCTGGTTGGGCCTGGAGGAAGGCTGCGTAATGGTATGGGGGGATATGCTGAGGCACATTATGGTTTGGAGACTGGATGCTCTCTATATGGGCGACATGTTCAAGAGTATTTTTTTCCCACTGCATGTTTCCCTTCTCTTTTTCTCTCGCATTTTCAAAAATTAAATATGAAAGTAAGCTTGAATAATTACAGTCTCTGCAGTTATACTAAAATATCAAACTAAACCTCCCTCCAAAAAAAAAAAATATATATATATATATATCTTCTTTTCAGTCAGTTTCTGTCCATTGCTGGACAAAGGCCTCCTCCAGTTCTTTCCACCTCTCTCTGTTCTTGGCAATGGTTGAACAATTTTTCCCAACAAAATTTGACAGTTCAACTCCATCTTCTTTTAGGACATCCTCGGCCTCGTTTCCCTTCTTTTGGAATCCAGTTCGTTAGTATGGTGGTCCATCACTCATCTTCTCTTCTGGATAGATGTCCAGGCCATTTCCATTTTAGTTGCTTATGATGTCAGTGATGTGAGTCTGGCTTCTTATCCGGGTGTTTTGCTTCTTATCTTTTAATATGATGCCTAGCATCAACCTCTCCATTTTTCTTTGAGTTGTTGTTAGTTTATTTGCCAGTGCTTTTGTTTCACAACCATATGTGATGACTGGAAGTATATATACACACTGGTTAAATGTTTTCCTTTTTAAACAGAGTGGGATATCACTGTTTTGAAAAATGCTTTTCAATTTTCTGAATGCACCCCAGGCAAGTTGAACTCTCTTATTTATTTCCTTTTGGAGTCCACAGTTTAGATCAATGAGATGACCTAAGCATATATATGAAGAGACTCTTTCCAAGAAATTGTTTTCTATTATTATGTTTTTTGGTGTTACAAAATGATTAAACATGATTTTAGTTTTTTTTTTCTGTTTATTTTTGGTTCACTGACTTTTTTGCTTTCATGATAAAGGTCTTCTATCATTATATTAAGGTTTTCTGGAGTGTTTGCAAAAATTATGATATCATCTGCATATCTTAGGTGTGTTAAGTTTCTGTTATTAATTTTTATGCCAAGGTGTGTCCAGTTTATATTATTAAATATTTCTTGAAGGACTGCTGTAAAGATTTTGGGTGATAGAGAGTCTCCTTGTCAGACACCTTTTTTGATTGATATTTTATTGCTAATTGTGTGAAGTTGGATTGTTGTTGCTGTTGCAGTGTGGTATATTTCCTGGAGGAGGTCAATATATTCTCCAGGAACTCCCTAATTTTGGAGTGCTTTGATTATTGCATAATTAAAATTATTGCATAATAATAATAAAAAAAAAGCATTTGACAGAATCAAATGCTTTTTTTCATAATCAATAAAAGCTAAACAGAGAGGCAATTGGTTTTCTTCTGCTTTTTCTATTATTTGTTTTACTGCATGAATATGATCAATTGTGTTAAAGCCTTTATGGAATCCTGCTTGTTCTACTGGTTGATTTGAGTCTATAAGAGGGGTTAACCTGTTTGTTATTACTTTTGTGAGAATTTTGTACAGATTGGAGAGAATACTAATTGGTCTATAGTTCTTTACTACTTCTTTGTCCCCTTTTTTAAATAACAGTATCAGAATAGCATTTTCTAGTTTTCTGGTATCTTCCCCTCTTCTAGCATAGATTTAGTAAGTTTGTGACATGGTGAATTATATTGTTTGCTCCCCCATTTAATTAATTCTATGTGAATTTGGTCTTCACCAGGACATTTTCCATTTGTTTTAATGCTTGTTTTATTTCATCTGAAGTGAATGGGGGGGGGGTGAATTCTATATGCAACAGAGAAGAGTTATTTATATTAGATTTATCTATTGAAGGATCACTATAGAGTTCTTTATAAAATTCTTCTAGCCTGCTTAGGATTTGTTCTTGGTCCCTTATTGTAGTTCCATTCTTATATTTTATTGCAGTTAGTTGATTTTTGCCAACTGATAAATGTTTTCTTTTCTATCCACTTGTTACTTGTCTGAACTGGAGAGATGAGCTTACTTCCACCTTGCATGATAGAAACAAGCCCATATATAGCCAGTTCCCAAAACAGGTAATAAATATCTACCATATAGCTATCAACCTATTGCTTTCACCTCAGTTCTGTCCAAAGTAATGGGAAAGGCCTCTTCAACACTTGCAGAGCTTAACTAATTAGTGACCACGAGTATAGATTTTGCCAATATAGATTCACAGTAGATCTCCTGGCCTACATTGATGGAAAGGTTTGGAGAAACCTGTGCCATTGCACTTGACAAGACTTTTGATAGGGTCTAGTACTGAGGACTTTTCAACAAACTATTATTATATGGACTGACTTCCCATGCTAATGCAAGTGTCCTGCAGGGCTATCATTTCACCCACCCTCTTCCTGATTTATATAAATGACCTGCCCTCAGTGACTGCAAACCTCATTCATAGTTTTGCTTATGATAGCACTTATCATACTCATAATACAAGCTTTTAAGTGCTCAAACATCTCAAGCTTTTAAGTGCTCAAACATCTCAAGCTTCAAGATCTGTAGTAAATGGCCTGATGATCTCCACAGTGACTAGGGTGAAAACACAGATCTTCTCCACTTTTGATAATGCTCAGCTCAACAGTTATCAAATCTGTCTTCTCAAACCAACTCTTATTCCAAACATCTCATAATCCTCATAGTCTCACATAATCACATCACTTTTATAGCTTCCAAAAAAACCTTGGCATCCTTTTTCACTAAAAACAGTGATTCTCTTCAGACCAGTTACTTACTTACTCTGTATAAATTCTAAATACAGCTAGCTTTGGAATACTGCACTCGTATATGGGATGGTGCACCTACAAATTCTTAATGATCAGAAAAGGGCAGTTCAGTTGAATAATGACACTTTCTCATAGATCATTTTCTGCATTGTCTCTCTTCTACATATATTTCCATGGCCATTGATCAGCAGAACTAGCATCCATTATGCCTCATTTCCACCAGATCTACAAGAACTCGAGCAACAGCTGCTCAGCATCCTTATATACAGTAACTGCACACTTACCAAACCTGCTACCCTGGTCATTTTTCATTCCATCTATACCTCAATTCTGTAGAACAGCCTCCTTCCCTAAAGCATTTCCAAAGGACAATGACCGCCAAAGTTAAAGAATGTCAACAGATTACTCTGCTCCTGATCCCTGCCCACACATGGCATCTATTTGCTGTAGGCCCTTCTGCCTCATGTGTGGGAATATATAAAAAATACTCATCATGAACCAGTGTGAAGATATTATCAAAAATAACACAGCCAAACAATCAATGAGACTTCAATGTGAATTTGTGCACATCTTTATAATGGAACACAGTGGTAGGGATGACAAGTTCATGTTCAGGAATAAAAATCCAACAGGTACTTACCATTATTATCTTTGTTCTTCTCTCTCTCTCTCTTTTAGGTATCTATTTCCTTCTCTGCTGTTTAGATCTTCAGCAATGACCCCCTAAGACTCAAAAAATTCCTTCACTTCTTCCTTAGTAAAACATTGCATGTGATCACAGATGCAAAGTCTCATTGTCCAATTCCCCATTTTGTCCCTCCTATTTTTGCCTACATCACTCTGATATTGTTGATACTGCCTGCCATTCAAGAAGCTTATACTTTGTTGAATATTACAGCTATCCCTTCCTCTCCCAATCACTGACTGAACATAATATAACACTGTATTTGCTATTTGGGAGAATCTAACCCGTTTTTTTTTTTTTTTTTTTTTTTTTTTTTTTTTTTAAGTAACACAGGTTGTAAATGTGGTGGTCCTTTAATTCATCTACTCGTTCTACTTTTTTCCCATTGATACTTCCTACATAGTGATGCCTATTTTGAATTCTGTTGCTAATGTTGATTTTGAGTTTGTTTCAGGAACTGACTTTTAGCCATTCAGCCTCATTCTTTGACAAAAAAACTGTGGGCAGTTTGTCTAACCAAGTGACATTTCATAATTTTATAATGTCACCATCTTTTGGTTTAAGCCAATACAGAATACAATTTAGTTAGCTAAATCTCAAAGATTTGAGATTTCGCTAACTAAATTGTATTCTAGCCCATCTTTGTTCATTTATCAGCCTTGTAATAACACTAATGCACCACAAGAAGGTGAGAATTGGGCATTAGGTAAAAAGCACTGCACAGGTTTCCACATTCCTTACAAGGCTATGTGGAAATCTCCCAGTTATCTAGCTTTCATCCTTAAGCAGCCTCATCTAAGAATAATTATCTCCTAAATTTTAGGTAAATTAATGCAGCCATACTTGAGGTTAGAAAAACATTTCACTGTTGCTAATGGTTAAAAAATATCTACATAACATCTAATCCTATGCAAAGGCGGGTGTGAAGTAGTCAGTCAGTCCTGACTCATGATGATAGCAGATATAATCCTCGTGTTCTCTGAGGTGGATGCTAACAGTTCTTCCTATCTCTCTCTCTCTCTCTCTATAGTAAGTCATTATAGTCACAGGGCACTTCATAGACTCCACTCACGATAGGTGATAGAGGATGGAGATTGTCCTTTGGTGAGCAGATGATAGTAAATGTTAGTTTGAACATAATATGACGGTTATGTTTATGTAGTACTTTAGATATCTTCTCAGACATGCCCCAATATGTGGAGGAAATGGAGGGGGGGGGGTGTCATTTAATTTGACAAAGTGAAACAAACAGACAATCTAAGAAATATTAATATACAACAGAAGACAAATTAGATGTTTTACTTGCATATAATTTTCATCCGAGTATCAATGGAATCTTCACTATGAATTCTAAAATTAAACAAGGCATGGAACATGATTGAGGAATCAAAAAAGTGAACATGTCCTACAGAGAAATTATGAAAAGTTTTTCTTCACACAGTTCACCCAAGTTATTAAACACAAAGAAAAAAAATTGTTAGGACTTTAGAACAGTTTGGACTGTGCTACACTATTATCTTGTGACATTTGCATTGATTCTTCAGTTATATTGCTTTTGCCTTGTTTAACTTTTGAATTCACATTGAAGATGCCCTTGATTTTATGAATAAAATTTCTAACAAGTCCTAAAACGTATTAAATTTAGTATTTTATTTATTTCATAGAGGTTTCAGCTGTCAGCTAAAAAAGTGTAGCAAAGGTAGTTTAGTGGCAATAGCTGTCATTATAACACACGGCTCTGGTTCTATTAGCATGTCTGGACAATTCGTCGCAGGGAAAATTCATCACACGAACTATTGATTAATGAAAAAATTCGCTAGAAAATTGAAATGATATTGCATTGATACCGATATATGAGAAGTAAATGCAGTGCAAGATAAATTTCACAAAATATAATTTTATTATGTATCTATGTATTATTAAGCTCGGTTAGCCGAGTGGCTGGTTGCTTCACAACCGTATGCCTGGGAAAGGAGTGTCCTGGGTTCGATTTCCATCCTGACATGAGGAGCTTAGTATCTTTCTCAGACATGGCC
Organism: Typopeltis vanoorti; assembly: GCF_054136105.1. Classification (NCBI taxonomy): domain Eukaryota; kingdom Metazoa; phylum Arthropoda; class Arachnida; order Uropygi; family Thelyphonidae; genus Typopeltis; species Typopeltis vanoorti. The sequence goes on from NC_143567.1 coordinate 82,283,080, forward strand.
AAGTTAACTGGTCTTGGCAAGGACTGCAGGGTTTTTCTCCCCAGTTTATATGGGATTTTTCCTCCCGCAAGCATGCAAACTGGCCTTGAGAACTTCACGCTTCTACAGACATAAGGACACATTGGGAGACATGCCAACCACCTTATCCTCATATAATGGTTGCGGTTATAAGGAATAGAAACCCTCGACACCGTAAAGGTAAAAGAGGGATAGATCTATGTATTATTTATTTAGATTTTCATAACATTTTTTATTCTTATACAGTGAAAGTAATATTTTATTGATTGGCGAGTTTCCTAATTTCTGTTTTGTCTTAAAATGATATAAATATTCTTTCTTACTTTGATACTACAGATTCTGTTGATGGAATATTAATATTTGCGAAATTATAACCCCAACTGTTATACGAGGATAAGGTGGTTGGCCCTATGCCTCCCAGTGAAACATATGTCTGTAGAAGCGTTATCTTCTCAGGGCCAGTTTGCTGCTTGCTTGCAGGAGGAAAAATCCCACAAACTGAGGAGAAAAACCCTGCAGTCCTCGCCAAGACCAGCTAACTTGGCTATGTCTGAGAAAGATTCTACACTCCTCACGTAAACAACAGGAATCGAACCCAGGACACTCCTTTCCCAGGCATATGATTGTGAAGCAACCAGCCACTTGGCTAACTGCGCAGACTAATACATAGAAGTATAATAAATTATATGTTGCGAAATTTATCTTGCACTACGTTTACTTTTTATACATCGGTATCAATGCAATTCATTTCAGTTTTCTAGCAAATAACATTTTCAGCAAATTTTTTCAGAGATGAATTTTCCCAGCGAAGAATTGTCCCCGCAACGAATTGTCTGTGAGCCTTCTATTAGTTATTTTGAAACTATCGTGTAACAGTGGATGATGGTATGAATTTGTTCATGCATCTTCTCCCCCCCACCCCGTGTGTGTGTGTGTGTTTGAAAAAAAGATAGCAAACCATTTGAAAGATTGTATGTAGTGCATCAAGTAGACAGTTATTGTTTTCATTTTTCTAATGTAAAGTGTATTTTATGATGTTGCTGTTTATAAGAGTTAAAAAGTAACATATCTGGTACATGGACCAAAGGGCAAATACATCATTAACACAGTGCAGCCAGACTAATAGCCTAAGAGTGGCTGTGGTGAGTGCATTGATCTCTAAATGTTCCATACTGATACTAGCCAAAGGCAAGGAGGAACCTTACAGTTCCATTCTATTTGTTTGTAGATTTTTCCTTTCCATGTGAAGTAACTCGCATATGCTGTAAATTTGAATAACTCAAGTATGTCTGGAGGGAAGTAAGATGTTACATCAAGGGTCTCTGTTAGGAGTACATTAGTAATCAGAGAAGTGATAATCAAAACTAACTATGCTGTCTGAATTTTTGTGGATATGATTTTTTATTAAAGATTTAAAATGAAATGAATTTTTTGTATCAATATCCATTAAAAATCTAGATGATCAAAGTTGGGATTTTCATCCAATAATAGCCTTACCAGATTCTTGTATAAGGGAATTGCAACTTCCTTTCTTGTACAAGTGAAGTTGTTTTTATTAAACCTACAAAATCCTCTGAGCTTTATAGTTGTCTTATCAGTGTGATTCCTCAAAAAACTCCTAATGCTTCTTCATTCTCTAAGGAAAGAAGGCAGCACTTTTAATATGTCCTTTAACCCTAACTTTAAAAAAAAAAAAAAAAAAAAACTATATGCAGTCAGTCTCCACCTGATGTTATCACTACAGTTTAATTAGTGTGTACTAGAAAGATGAAAGGCAAATGAGAATACAGCATAACTGCTGCCATCTCATATGTCTAATCATAACTGGCATTTTATATATATATATAAATATAATTCTCTTTTATTTTATTTTTTGCCAAGGAAAAAACTGAGTTATTTCTGGTAGGAAAAAAGCCCAACTTACTTACCTATTGCATATATTGGCACCAATATATAATGATATTTTTGCAGTATGAGAGAATTCCCTTTCTGAACTTCATGATTTCATTACAAAGATTAGAGCTGTTCAATCCTTGCCTAGTTTCCTCTTGAAATAGAAAAGGGTCATCACATTTCTTTTTTTAGACCTCCATTTTTCATGAGCCACATCGTAGTCTTTGATTTTCTGTTTTAATCTGGCTACATTAAGACTCTCATTCATCAGGCTTACTAAGGTGTTGCTGACAAAAGTAAAATTTTATTAAAACCACCTTCCTGTTTAATGGCTTCAATAAGTCTTAGGTTAACAAAGTCTAACAGTTCAAGTTCTTCCACTGCCTGACAGCCAAAGAGTTCTGAAATGTATTGCAAGCCTTTATGCCAAGTTTCTGACAAACTAGATCTGATGAACTCAATGTGACTTTTTGCCTGATTAACAAGCTTTCATCATTTCTGAACTAAGCTAAGGATAAACTTCCATTTCTTGCCTACCCCCAGTATTTATCAAATTATTTGCAATTGTAAATCAATTTACTTTGGTCAAACTGGTAGATCGGTGGCTGTGATAAGCATCTCAATTACATTAGATTTCATGAGCTTAAACAATCTGTACTTGAATAGCATGTCATATCCAAACATCAAATTCTTCGGAAGAAAACTAAAGGTCTTACACAAAACCTCTACCTAATAAAGCCATTAGGTAAGGATTTACACTCATAATTCTTCTTTTTCTTTCACTATGCCTTATCCCATGTTAAACGGGGTCGGCGCACTGATCTTTAACATTCCTCTTCCAAGTTCTCCAGTCCAGGGAGTCCTTTGGACTCCATCCTTTCTCCCTAAGATCCTGTCACCTTATCCTTCCACCTGAGCTTGGGCCTGCCTCTTTCCTCCAACTCCATATACTCGACTCGTTTACCAACATACTCCTCACACTTCCTCTCTACATGTCCGAACACCACCTCAGCCTACTTTCTTGTATCTTCTTGCCAATTGGTCCCACCTTAACTGTCCCTCTGATGTAGTCATTCCTTATCCTGTCCTTCTTTGTCACACCACTCATCCATCTCAACATCTGCATCTCCACTACCTCCATCTTCCTCTCCTGTGCCTTTGTTATAGGCCATGTCTCTGCACCATGAAGCATCACTGGCCTCACCACCATCTTATACAGCTTTCCTCTTACAACTCACTCTCTTGTCACACAGGACCCCACTCGTCTTCCTCCAGTTCATCCAGCCGCATGTTATTTGGTGCTGTATTTCCTCATCCAGGTCACCATTCCTCTCGATGACCGACCCAAGGTACTTGAATTTCTTCCCTGAAATTAGCCTTTCACCCTGAAGTCGTATGATCATATCCTCGTCACTCCCTGTTGACATATATTCAGTCTTCTCCTGGTTAATTTTCATGCCTCTCTCCTCCAATACCTTTCTCCACTCTTCCAGGGTATTTTCAAGCTTCTCTCAGGATGATTCGCATAGAACAATGTCGTCGGCAAACAGCATGCTCCATGGTGCCTCCTTCTTGACATCCTCCACTAGTACATCCATGACCAGGTCAAAGAGGTAGGGACTCAGAACTGACCCTTGGTGTAGCCATACGACAATGGGGAACCCTTCTGTCATGCCGACACTAGATCTGACCTGAGTTTCTGTTCCCTTATACATCTCCTTCACCATCCTCATACACCTCCATACCTCCTGCCTGGCCACTCTGTTATATGCCTTTTCCAGGTCTATAAACACCATGTGCATCTCCACTTGCATCTCTCTATATTTCTCCATCAATCGCCTTAGCGCAAATATCGCATCCGTTGTCCCTCTTCCTGGCATAAATCCAAACTGCTCCTCACAATTTGTTTCCTGCCGTATCCTCCCTTCAATTACTCTTTCCCATATCTTCTGTGTGTGTGACATCAGCTTGATCCCTCTGTAGTTGCCACAGTCTTGAACATCTCCTCTTCCTTTGTAGATTGGGACAAGAATACTTTTCCTCCATTCCTCTGGTATCTTTTCCTGTTGGGCTATTTTCCTCATCAGATCCCATAACATATCCACGAACTCACTGCCCAAACTTTAATTAATTAAATTTAATTTATTTAATTTACAACTCATAATAAGTTTAATGAAATGAATACAGCACAAAAAATAATTAAACATAAGTTTAATAGTGCCTATATTTTGCCTGTCACAGAGACAACAAGCTCCAACTCAACATTCAGAAGAATAAACCCGATGTCTGAAGAACTGAAGATAGGAATCATCAATATAGGGACCACTAATGGAAAGAAAACCTCACAGAAGAATTGGAAAAGTACCATGGACATAATTGGCATTACCGAGACAAAACCTGGTGAGATTAAATAATAGGCATAGGATGTTATATTCAAGCAATAATGATTAGCGCTAACCTTCAACACCAAACATGAATATAAACTTCACGTTTGTTCCAACCCCGAACCTTGATTGGAAGGCAATTTCAAGTAGTTATGTGGGCACACTTCAAAATGGGGAAACGGACAATGAAACTTATTTGGTATATGGTCCAACAGAAGGTTCTTCTAAGAAAGAAATAGAAGAATTTTTCGAGTCATTAGAACAGGCAGCCGACATAAAGAAAATAGAAAAAGTAGTCCTTGTTGGAGATCTAAATAGCAGAGTAGAAAATGATTGCCACCAGCTTATAAACTTTCTGAGGAAAATTTGGAGAAAAAGACAAAGCTAATAATAATGGTAAGTATAGTATGCCCACGCTTTAGAGATCTTCGGCTGGAGACTTGCCAAGAATAGTCGATTCATGCTGAAGGGGAGAAAGAAATGAAGGACGTACGAATTGGTCGCCAACATGCGAAATCACGTGCTTTATAAGTAAAATTTTCCAACTGTTATACAAGCAACATAGTTAACTACAACAAAGATCATAAAAGAGAAGTTAATTTTCCGATGTGTAATAATAAACAACTCATCCCACAATACGGATTGATTACCCTATTATCGGAATGGATTCTCCTTCTGTTGACATGCGCAGAAGTGTTGAGGAGTCTCTAATCTGCGAGCGTACTATATTTGCTGGATTTCTGAGAAGAAATCCAGCAAATCCTTACCATTACCATATTTACAAAGACTAGTCATTACTAACAAAATGTTCCGGCATATAAATGTGCACAAGTTCATGTGGAGAGAAGACACAAGAAATAAGAAAAGCCTCCTGACTAGGTCATTGTTAATAATAATAATAATATATTCATTTTGGTTCAATATACAAGAGTATACAGAGGATTTGAAATTGGAAGTGACCATTACTTAATACCAAGCAGGATAAAAATGGATATTCATTGAAAAGAACGGCAAGAAATTTTCAAAAAGAATAAAAGTTGAGCAGCTTTTACAGATAAATCTAAGCTCGACTATACAAACGTTATTGAATAAAATTTGAAGCAGTTTGAAAAGAAGAACAAACCTTGAAGTCCCACTGACAAACTACTTTGAAAAATTGCTAAATAAAACAATTAATGATAGCACAGTGGTAAAAAACACCCAACAGGAATACATATCCACACATGAAGTAGGCCTGGACAGAGGGATGAATTCCAGATGATTGGAGTAGAGCTCTCATAGTACCCATATATAAAAAGGGAAATAAAACTGTTAATGATGCGATTGGGCTTTGTCATGGAAATGTTGACAAGAAGAGAACGATGTTGGGATTGTGTTTGTCCAGTTCAGACCCATCGAATGTCCAAAGATGTCTACAAGTGTAAGTCATTAGAGAATAGAGATCTACAAGTTGTCTAACTGTGTCAGGCAGACTGCAGACAAGACAATACAAAAGAACAAATAGATAGATTATTATGTCTGTACACGAATGCTAGGAGTATAAGAAACAAAGGGATAGAGTTTGTTGCCTTAGTCAATATGTTGTGACCTCAGATTGTAGGTATTAGTGAGAACTGGTTATCAGAATAAGACCTACTAACTGGTATCGACAGTCATGGATACAGTACTTTTAGAAAGGATAGAGAGGATAGGAGAGGAGGGGGTGTGCTGTTAATGATATCAGATGACTTGAATCCAGTTAGAGTTGAGACCTATGATTGTAGTACTACTATTAACAATATTTCATGTGGCAGTGAGTTTGAAGCCAACTGGTGTGAAGTGGAATCTAACAAGATCAATTACATAGCTCAGTGTTGTTACAGACCTGGTGGATCGGTTGCTATCAGATTCAAAAGATGAGCACAAAAAGAGTAATCATAATGGGAGACTTTAATTATCCAAATATTGATTCGGTAGCAGTAGAATCTCATGAGAAGAATGAAAATGCATTTATTGAGCTGTTGCCAGACAACTTTCTCAAGCAGCATGTGACAGAAGGAATTCAAGGGCAAAGAGTGCTAGATTTGATTATAGTGTCAGAGGGCATTTAAGTTAAAGACGTAACTATTCTGCCCCCGGTTGGTGACAGTGATTATGCGGTACTCACTTGGGAAGTGACTAAGTTTATGAATGTTCCATTCAGAAAAGGTTACATGCTGAACTACAAAGCAGGAAATTATGACCAACTGAGGACTATACTGAGTTCAGTGGAATGGAATCGGTTGCTGGATGGAAAGAATATCAACAGTGCATGGGAAGCATTGAAACAATACTTAAATGATGCGATATCCGAATGTGTCCCGAGAGTTCGAAGAATAAATAGAGTAGGAGTCAAATGGATGTGTAATCTTATTATGCAAGAGATTCTTAAGAAAAGGATGATGGAAGAAATACCACTTGCATAGGGATGACGTTCGTTATGGACATTATAAGCAGCAGGCTAGAATAGTCTGTTGTATGGAAAACAAAGTTGAGTATGAAAAGAAACTGGCTATGCGTGCTAAAGACAACCCATAAGAATTCTATCGACATGCTGCAAGTAAAAGAAAGAATGAATATGAAAGAATAACTCTTCTAAATCCAGATGGCGTGAGGTTTACAAATGCAGAAGAGGTTGTTCAGTTAATGAGTGCCCATTTTGTTAAAAGCTATCAACCCGTTGAATGCAACATTGAGCTCACTGTTATCTCTTCACTAGATGAAAAAAAGGAGGTGTGTGAGGCCGACGTATTACAACTGTTGCAAAAATTGAATAAGAATTCGGCAATAGGGATTGATGGAATATCAGCATGTGTGCTAAAAGAGTGTTCAGCTGAACTGGTCATTCCTTTGACCAGGCTGTTTAATATGAGTCTCAGAACAGGGAAGATTCTGCAGGAATGGAAGGAATGCATCGTAATTCCATTACAGAAGGGTGGTGGTGCAAAGACCGATGTATCCAATTATCAACCTATTAGTATCTCAGGAGTGGTGGCGAAGATTTTGGAAAAATTGGTTAGGGCTCACATTCAGAAATGGGTTGACAGTGGATCTCTACTTTGCAATGAACAACATGGGTTTACTATGGGAAGGTCATGTTTTAGCAACTTGCTCACATTCTACAACAATGTTACCATTGAACTAGACAAGGGGAAATGGATATATATCATGATACTTTTGGATTTTGCTAAGGCATTTGTCAGAATACAGCATGGAAGACTTTTGCATAAATTGGAGAAAATGAGTTTGGGTTATACAATATTAGCATGGATAAGAGGATGACTGACTGATAGATATCAAAAGGTGGTATACGGGGATCTGAGTCTGCAAGGTTTAGGGTAAAAAGTGATGTACTTTAGGATCAATGCTTGGTCCACTGTTATTCAATCTGTACATTAATGATATTGAGAAAGATTTGACAAGCGAAATACAGCTATTTGCTGATGATGCAAAGATAGCTAGGTAATCAGGAATGCTGCTGATATGCAGTACTTGCAGGGAATTGTGGGCATGGGAAAATGGGTGTCAGTTCAATGTGAGTAAATATAAAGTCATTCACTTTGGCATGATTATATATCTAATGTTGTATTATATTGGTGGGATTAGGCTAGAAGAAATTGATGAGACTAGGGATCTCAGGGTGTTAGCAGATAGGAAGTTGAAGTTCGGGGGTCATGTGGCAAAGATAAGATTGTAAATACAACTCAAAAGATAATTGCAATGCTGAAATGAATGTTCACATGTAAAGATAAGGATGTTATTTTGCCTCTTTACAAGGTCTTAATAAGACTTCATTTAGACTATTGTGCACAGATCCGGTCTCCTAGTTTCCGTTGCGATTCTGATACACTGGAGAGAGTACAAAGGAAAGTGTTAAAAATTATATCAGGATTATGGAATACTGATTATGAAGACAGACTGAGAATTTGTAGATTGCAGACACTAGCAAACAGGAGAAAGAGAGGTGATATGATGAGCTTCACAAACTTCTGAAAGAGTCATACAGGATTTCAATTAATGGAATTTTTCAATTTATGGTGGATGGGAAAGGACAAAAGGGTATCCTTGGAAGCTGAAAATAAATGCTGCCAAGAAGGGGGGGGGGGAAGGATAGTTTTTTCTCTCAGAGGGTAGTGCATGATTGGAATGGATTGCCATTGGATGTTGTGAGTGCAAACAGTGTGAATGAATTCAAGAATAAGTATGATAGCTGGTGTGTGTGTAGTATGTGATCTCCCTCGATGAGTCTCTGACTCCCTGGAGGTGTCTCTTAATAATAATAAAAACTGAATGTGAGAATTACAGAGCTATTTCTCTACTGAGTGCTCCTGGTATGATTTATGCCAGTATGCTTGAGAAATAGTTGAGAAGGATTGTGGAAGAAAAGCTTGGTGAAGAACAAGCTGAATTCAGGCCAAATAGAAGCTGTTGGAATCAGATTTTCACTTTACAACAAATAGTTGAGAAATCATGGAAATATAACAAGATCTGTAATAAGTTTTATAGACCTGCAAAAGGCATATGACAAGGTTCCAAAAGATAAGCTATTCAAAACACTACAGTTATATTGTGTCAACGGGGCATTATATCAAACAATACTTATCTTTATTTGAGTTGTAAGGCAGCAGTAAGAATTGAAGAAAGTATAGGAAGATGGTATGATGTTAAATCTGCTGTCAGACAAGAATGTACATTATCCCCTCTGTTATTCATTATCTATATGGATCACATGAAGGAAAGCAGTAGTAAACATGATATAAAAATCATCATCAATTTCCTGATATTTACCCTCAAGGGGTATACAGGATATGATAGTACTACATGAAAAATTAACATCATTACTAACTTCTTATCTACAATTTTCCTCCAAATCAGTCTATTACCTGTCATGGCTCCAACATATAAAAATGATATAAAAATTGGAAATGTTAATCTCAGCTCTTTACTTTATGCAGATGATGTTATACTTTTAAATAAATTCAGTACAAGTCTGCAAGATCCACTGACTAAATTGAATAACTGTTGCAATAAATTTGGTATGAAAATCAGCAATAACAAGACAAAGACAATGAAAATAGGAAAAAGCACTGAAAATATCAACTGCATTGTGAATGAAGAACCTACAGAACAAGTAAAACATTTCAGCTACTTAAGCACAATTCTTAGTGAGGACAGCAAATTAAATATGCAAATAGATAACAGAATCAACAAGACTGGTATGGTAGGAAGTCAACTGAATAAATTTATATGGAATAAGAGAGAAATTTGTCTTCTTGTTCCTAACATGAATTTTAGGTCAGGTGGTCTGTTCTGGTCTAATGCCATCTTTTTCTTGGTCTTCCGTTTCTTCTTTTTTCCACTTATTTTATATCTGTATAATATTTTTGGTAGTCTGCTGTCGTCCATTCAATTAAAATGTTCTATCCATTTTTGTTTATAATGTCTTATATAGTAATTCATTGGTTTTATATTCAGGGATTGTAAAATTTCATTTCTTATATGTAATTTTACAATCCCTTGTAAAATTACATATAAGAAATGAAATTTAATTTTCATGTCTTATATAGTAATTCATTGGTTTTATATTCAGGGATTGTTTTTCTGAAAAATTTCATTTCTGCTGTTTGAATTCGTTTTTCATCTTTCCTTTTTATGGTCCATATTTCACTTCCATATCGTAAGGTTGGATTTGACAAGATTATATAGCCTGATACTAGTGTGCTTTTGCACTAGAGATGGCTTAAATATATTATTTATTTATTAAATATATTTTAGTGTCTGTCGTTTTCTTCTTCATACGATAGATTAGTCAAAAAGAAATCAGTCAAATTATTCAAAATTAGTCAAAACACTAAATTAGCTGTATACAAGTCAGTTCAAACTAATTTTAACTTATAGATCTGAGAGCTGGGTTAGAAATAAAACCAAACACTAGAGACCACAGATATGAGAGTCCTGAGTAAGATTAGGGGCATGAACATATGGAGTGGTAATATCATATTAAAAATGAGGATATTAGGAAAGAACTTGACATTCTTAGCATCCAGGTTGGTATGGTCACTTAAACAGAATGGGAGAGGAAAGATTAGCAAAACAAGTGTTCTCTGCCAGGTTGGCAGGAGGAAGACCAAGATGTAGGTGGACTGATACAGTAAAAAGCCTTAGAAGACAGAAATATAAGATCTGATAATGTTGGAGTCTTGACAGGTAACAGACTGATTTGGAGGAAAATTGTAGATAGGAAGTAAGTAATTATGTAAGTTTCATTTAGTACTATCATATCCTGTACTCCCCTTGAGGGTACGTGTCAGGAATTTGATGATGATGATAATTCAGCTAAGGAGGTATGTGGTCAAGTTGTCTATAAAGATAGAAAAAAACTCCATGGTGGACACAAGAAGCAAAAGGAGTTCTACAAAGAAGAAAGCATACCAAAAGTTCCTAGTAAACAAGTTAGCAGATACGTTAAAAGAAACCAGAGTAAAATGTAACAGCTAAGTTATGTGTAAAAATAGCTAAACAACAGTCATAGGAAGACTTTGGTAAGAATATAGAAAATAAACATCCAGAAGGAAGCAAAATGTTCTGGAGGCTACTAAAAAAAGCTTAGAAATGTAAAAGGAATCAAAGCTTGATAAAGGTGACTTAGAGATATCCTGAATGTCTGGAATAATTACTTTGAAAGACTGTTAAATGAAACAAAGTAGAAAAAGCCTTCAAAAACTTGAAACGAAGAAAGGCAGCCAGAGTGGATGATATTCATACAAATATGCTGAAGTATTATTATGATTATGGACAATTCCAAGGAGTCCTTAGACTCCTTGAGGCCCTAAACATCATGTCAAGAACTATCCAACATTTGCACAGTATCTATCCCACTTTGCTTTGAATTCATTCATAGTAATGGCACCCACAACAGACTCTGGCAACCTATTCCACTCATTCATTACTCTCCAAGCAAAAATCTAGTTCTAACACCATGGCTAACTACACTCTTACTCAGTTTCCATGGATGGTCCCTAATTCCGCCACCACCAGACCTGTTCTGAAAAATTTCCTCTGAATTGATCTTATAAAAATCCTTCAGTAATTTGTATGTCTCAATCATATCACCCCTTTTCTGCTTATCAATCAGTTTCTGTAACCCACAAATCTTCAACCTGTTCTCGTAAAATTCATTCCATAGACCTTGCTTCTGGATCCTTTCTACCTCCTCCTATATATCGTATATCCTCCTCATCACCAAGAAACTCTGGCACCCAGATCTACAAAGTAAAAACGGGGACTTATCAAAGCTCGATAAAGAAGGAACAATAACCTGCTTGTCAAAGTATTCTTCAGTAACCAAGTGATCTGATGAGTTGCTTTAAACACTTTTGTTATGTGCCCCCTAGACTTCAACTCCCTATCCAATAACATACCCAAATCCCCGGCTTCATCAATTTCCAAGAGTACAGTTCCATCAATAACACAGTTGGTAATCTTTTCACCCCAAAATGCATAACCTTACACTTTGCCACATTAAACTGATATCCTTTCTCTTGGCCCATACTGCCGGTCTATCTAAATCATCCTGCAAAATTTTAACATCATCTTTATTAACTATTGCTTTACCCAATTTTACATCATCAGTAAACAACTGAATAGTTCCTCTCGTTTCCTATATTATTCCTGTACAAATTAAATAGCAGTGGCCCAAAACCAGAGCCAAGAGTCCATGCCACTAGTAGAACATAGGACTTCCTACTGGACTATTATAGAATAAAGTACAGTCTGGTATCTCTCTATCAATTACCTTCATACCCACTTCAACTTTATATCTATCCCCATGTACTGCAATTTATTGATTAGAATTCCATGTACTATCCTGTTAAAAGCATTTAGAAAATAAGCAGTATCAATGTCACTGTATTATAAAATGTGAGTAAGATACTGAGGCATGATCTACTCTTCACAAAACCATGTGAAGGATAGGTCATAGCCCATACAGTATCTCACTCCTGTCTATCCATTCCTATATTTTGCTCTTAACCAACTTGTAAAATACCTTGACCATGATCCCGAGATGCAGATCAATCAGTAATCTGCTAACTCAGTGTTGGAGCCTTCTTTATGCAATGGAACTATTTTCCTCTCTTTTCGTCCCCTTGGGGCAAATCTGGAGCTGAGACTTAAACAATGTAGTCAAAGGCACTGCCAATTCCCTACAGCTTCTAGTAAAACTTGAGCTGGTATACCATCTCATCCCATAGCTGTATTCACATCAAGGCTCTTTAATATCTCATGCACCTCTATTTCCATATAAGTCCTCTACCTTTCTTGTTACCCCAATATTTCCCCCTGGATGATATATGCTTGTAAAGTGTTCACTTAGTAATTCAACTATTTTGGTCTGCTTCAGTTAGCTCCCTACATCAGCATAGATTAAAATTATTCTTCCATGATAATTTTTCCTTTTACTTGCAACATATTGAAAGAACTCTTTGGGACTACCTTTGGACTGTACTGTTAATTTCCTCTCATACTCTGATTTTGCCTTTCTTACCATACTAGTCATCCTTCAGGCCAATGTACTGCTCATGTGCTGCTCTTCGAAGTCCCTCACACAAATTTTTCTTTTTTTGTAGCTCCTGCATAATGATACCACTCATCCTAATTCTACTTGATTCATCCTCCTGACAGTAAGTATGCAGTCTGTTATTATTATTACTTCCTTCAAGCATTCTTTTATCGCCTCCCATGCACTATCAACATTCAGCCCTTGCATTTTCTTCTGCTATGATATTGCTCCAAGCAATCTACTAATTTGTCATACTTATTAGCTGTGCAATAAGTACCTCCCATGTCAAGACCATATGATCACTCACCAAATGGTGGCAATATGGTCATCTTGTTTATAGACAAATTCTCTTATGCAATTACACCCTCAAACATCTAATACATTCCATCACATGCTGCCTCAGGTAATTATTCCTTAGTAACTGCATAAATTCCATTTCCTTCCTTTCTGTTCCCATAGTTGAAGTCTCCCATAATAATTACCCATCATCCACTCATTAAGCTTGTTTGCTGATGTGTGCTATCCACATCATCCCTCACATCCCAATGTTACCCTGGGTGTACTCTACCAATAGTGCTATTTATTCCTGGATCTGATCAATTTATAAACTTTTGTTAAATCTATGATTATTTAACCCTTGCCAAATAGGCACCATAACCATATAGGCACCAATGCCAAAGTAAACGTTAACTACTTAGTGTGTTTATTAGTACATAGAGAAAAAATTATAAACTTCGTATTTTATAAGTGATCTTTTATTAATAATACCTTTTTCTGCTGATTTCACTCTTAACACTTATATGTCTTGAATCACTTTTATGAGGGGGAGGAAAAAAAAAGGCCAGCCTGTTTATATTGTTCCCACCCATGAAAGGTCATTAGTAAACCTAGTACATTTGTACTGTAGGCTAAGGATTTTTTTTTCCTTTTATCAATTTTATATATATATTTTTGTAATTTTTTTTATTTATTTTTAATTGATTGCTTTTCTTTTTCAAGACCAGATTTCTAGTTTAGGCCAGAAACTGCTCTAGAAACCAAACATTGCCACTTCAGGCCTCCAATGAACAGAGCAAAGGTCTCACACCAGGTGATGAAATTCACCTCTCACCTAAGGACAATCGCAAACATCTACGTCCATGACAGGATTTGAATCTCCAACCAACAGGTTGTGGGTTGGATACACTAACCACTTGGCCAACCAGGCTGAGCAGATAGCACACCTGCTCTCTAACCAACAGATAGTGGGTTCAAATTCCACCATGGGCATGGATGTTTATAAAAGCCTGCTCTGAATCAGCTTGTATAGCTCCTTGAGGCATGATAAAGCTTGTCTTTATTTATTTTTTTTTTTTTAAAAAACAGCAAATAATTTCTTCTGTGTCATTATAAGAAATCACTGAAAACAGCTTGCAATGAAATAAAATCCTTAAGCCTACACACACATAACTATATTAGTGTGGTTTTTAATTCTGACTGGCTCCAAAACACTATTGGATGGACAGGACCAATGATGTTATACAATATGGCAGCAACTCAGGAAAACAATTGAAACAGATTTAGGTGAATATAATGGAATATTTTGAGAAAATAAATACTTCTTTCTCAACTTTCCAAGTTTCAATATCCACTATCAAAACTGGGTAAGAAATAAGGTAAATTAATGCTACATATCATTAGGACAATCAAGTGGTTACCTCTCAGTATGAATGAGCACTCTATAGCTAATGCATGTGTATCATAATTCTCTCGTTGGTCACATTTCATTACAACGAAATCAGTGGTAATTGACAAAACAAGCATTTTGTAATGACCAGCAATCTCCAAAATATATGATAAGGTAAGCATACAAATATCTATTTACATCATAAAACATGAAACAGAATTGGCATTATGTAAATAAAATTCACAATTAAACTGACGCTTCTAATTTTTTTTTTTTTTTACTCATCGACTTAAAAATTCTCACTCATGGATGAGCAGACAGGTATATTTTTCAAGACCTATAATATATAAACTATAAAGCATATACTGATGGCATTAGTGTTGTTCAACATAAATGGCAAAAATATTTCTTACATATTTAAAAATGTTATTAAAAGGATATTAATATATGACAGAATTAGTAATATAGGTGACTTTTTTTATAATGATGATTATATCAAGAAAAAGCCTGGAAAACCATAGTATAGTGGTATCAAGAAATATTTTTTTTTTCACATCACTTCAGACTTTCAATATACAGGGTAGTGATCTCATATCACCTAATAAAAATTATGAGTATAATTACTTAAATATAAAGAGCCAATAGGCTTCATTTCGGCAATATAAACATTATTTAAATTAAGGGGATATTAAATCCCACATTGTTTTAAAACTGAATAAGAAACTCAAAGATTGATGTAATGAGTATAATTTACTTTTACTGCATTATTTAACATGCCACTCTGTAAAGCTGTTTCATTTCTGTTTTTATTAAAGAGAAAATTTCCCCTCTCCTCAAAAATTGATTTTGATGCATAGTTTGTATTAATATGCTATCTTAAATTTACTTTATCATGCATTCATCTACAAAACCTCTATTCAGAATGTAACCCTTTTTGTTTTTTGTTTTTTTTATCACTGCATCCCTTCTATCATTGATGAAATTGTTGTAACTAGCATAGGATGGATGCCAACACTTGTAGTGATTTAAATTTATAAAGATTCTATCTTTGAAAATAATAATAATAATAATTAAATAACAAAATCACATTAAAATGTCAAGATGAAACTACTTAAAGAGCCACAGGCATTTGCAGTAATTCATTTTATTTTTCAAGTATTAACTTCACCACCAAGAAAAATAAATAAAATACTATATTATTATTCGTGACACCTCCAAGGAGTCCGAAGACTCATTGCAGGAGGACACCTATTGTACAACTCCCCGTCTCCACCACTACACTGATATTCTACTACCAGTAATATACATCAGTGCCATCTACCGCCCACCACCACAGCTAGTATTTTTTGTCTGTAAACTGCACGTGTTCTGAAGGGCTGATTTGTCTGTATGCAGGATGAAAAACTAGAGTTCCCAGGAGAAAAAACCCTGCTATCCCCATTATGAGATCGGCTAACTCACCTTCGATTGAAAATGTCCATATAAAGATTCATTGGATTTCAAATACAATCTTCAGAGAGCAAACAATTGTTACAATTAACAGGCAATAAAAATTAGTGTTGGAAAAAATGCAAATTATAATGAACAAAGGAATTTAAACGTGTAGAAAGGCTTATGTGTTCGTCATACAAGTTGTTTAATTTTGACGGTATATATCAGAACACAGAATTATAAGTAAATAATTTATTTATTGATTTATTGCTGATATTTTGCTGGTTTTATAACCAGCATCTTCAGAGCGCAAAAACAGTTTGCCACAGTATGCGAGACTACAACAACAACATGGTGTAACAAAGGGACTAGTTTAACAAAATTGTAGCAACAACACAAAGACTAAAGTTCTAAAAAAAATAAAAAATAAATAAAAAAACAGAGAAAGCAGGTACTAGTTATGTCTTAAGATAACTGTCTCCCAAATCTTAGACAAATTTATACAGCCATATTTGTTGAGATTCGGAGTAAGTTTTAAGGCTTCCATTGCTTCTAAGAACAATCTCTCTGACTTGTAAAAGCTTCTGTGCAGTACTTTTGTTGTTGTTTTCTTCCAGTTGATCCTGTGTGCAGGGGTATCCAAAGCATGGTCTGCTAGGCCCGACTTGCCATAGTGATAGCGCCGAATGTATCTTTTATGTTCACTGTTGATGAGAAGTTAGTTCAGTGTGTTCAAAGCTGAACAGTGCAAGGGCATTAGCCAGTGGCTGCTCTAGTTCATCTATGGTTAGAAGAAAGTAGAGGAAAGGCAGCAGCCGATTCAGAGGAGGAATGCCCGTGAAAGTACCTAGAGAAAATGCACAGAGCTGAAACAAAGCACCTATGATAAAGTGACTGAAGGGAGAGAAGGGGCATCTATTAAGCAGATTGCCCTCTTCTGAATATTATCAAGAATTCTTAGTAAGGTCTAGGGTGCTCAACTCCAAATGTGGGAGCAAATGTTTAGAATGGAAAAGAACACTAAGCTTTTTAGAGGCTGAGGAGGCTGTGAGTAATATGTTTATGCCAGGATAAACTAGATGTGACAGTCAACCCAAGAAGAGAGAGTAATCTTGAAAGGAAACTGGAACATTATCAAAAATGAGAGGGGATGAGGTAGGATTTTCTTGCAGGTAATGGGGCAGGCTTGATTTTTTTGGCACTGAAATTTACTAAATTGTCTTCACCCCATTTCAGGATGTTGAGGAGGTCAATGTTCAAGTCATTGGTTATGGAAGATCTTGAGGCACTTAACATTAGACTACTGCAGGCTTTATCGAATGATGAAGTCTGCAGCTTCACTGATTACTGTAATCTTCATTCCTCTCCATCATACAGAAATCAGGAAAGCTGATTACTGTACTGAGCGAAGTTGTGAATGGAATTTGAAGTCAGAGAAAGGAGATCACTGATGTAAAAGAGGAAGAGTGTAGGTCAGAACACTGAAGTACTCCAGCATTGATGGGAAATCTGATAAGAGAAAGCCATCCATCATGAAAGACAATCAACGACCAGTGAAAAAGCTAGCAATCCAATCACAGTGTAGAAGGGAGGCACATAACATGGCAGTTTGTTCAGGAGGCCTTAGCGCCAGACATGAATGAATGCCTTAGAAAAATCAAGAGCAATAACATAAGTTTCTCCAAATCTTTCCATATCCCAAGTCTAATGGTATATGAGATTAGCTAGGAGGTCAGCTGTAGAATGAGAATGGTGGAATCCATATTGGTGATCGCTAATTAATTGATGAGCATCCAGGTAATGAAGCTGGTTGTTGTTAACTTTATCCATCACTTTTGAAAGTACCAAGGTGAGAACAATGGGACATTAGTTAGATGGCTGCTTTTGTCTTCCCTTTTTTTGGGAAGACAAAATGGATGTGGGCTTGCTTTCGTGCTGTTAAGCAGATGCTAGTAGAATATAAAAGTTTATATAGCCGATACAAGATGGACGTTAATTCTGGAGCACAACCGAAGGAATACCATCTGAACCAGGAGCCTTATTAGTATCAAGATAAATGAGGATTTTTCTGGATGTCCTTTTGGCAAAAGTTCAGAAGAAGCATGCAGTGGGCAGTTTATGGCGGTATGGGAAGTGATTTGCTTTGGTTGTCCAGGAAAGAGTTGGAAGGGAAAAAAAAAAAGAAGAAAAAAAAGAAGCCAATCGGTATGCCTTTCCTTGGGTGAGGTTATCACAGTGACATTGGGATATAAGAGAGGTGGTAACATGGAAGGACAGTAGTTACATCCAAGCCTTAGCAAGGAACTAGAAAGCCTGACTTCCAGTTGAGCAAGTCTGATTTGAAATCGTTAACTTTTTTATGGATGTTTTGAGCTGTTGTGAACAGCTGAATGAGAACCTGGAGTTTTTAATTTAAGCCACTTAATATAAGCTGAATTTTTATGATGGATGGCAAAGGCATTTTTTTTTGAGAACCAGGGCTCGGTTCTTGAAAAAAAAAAAAAAAATGGTTGGATACAGTTCAGGAGCTTACAGTGGAGTGGGGAAAGGCTCTCATTCCAGTTACTAGTTCAGTGCAGGTATTTGGATCATGAGAGTGAAGGCAGTAATCTGACCATGGAAAAGCAGCATAAAAATTCTGGAGGTCATCCCCACAATATAGTCTTAGGATATGAGGCTGAGCAGAGGACAAACTGTAGAGGAGACTTGATTAAGATTGTGGTCAGAGTGTAAAGGAAGAGCAGACATCCATGGTATATTTGGAGGGAGAATTAGTTAAAAAAAAGGTTAAGAATGTTGGTAGAATGATGAGGATTGTCTGGTATTGGTATTCTGGTTTCAGCTTCCCTACCAGCTTGATCTGCGAAGTTGGAGTAGGAGAGCCAGTTTGTGCTAGGGATGTTCAAGTCCGCAAGGAGGACAATCTCACAATTTCAGTAACTAGTTTACTCAAGTAACTAATTATCCTTTCACAAAAAAAAAAAAAAATATTTCAGGAAGTATAGTCCTCAGTGATCTTTTATTAGTCCAAAACTGTCCCCAGTATGCAATTCCTGAGAAAATTCCTAGACAGGCACCCCCCCACCCCCACCAACACACCCAGCTAACATGACATATTAGGTTCCAGAATGCAGTCGTATAGCAAATCAATGCTCCTATCCATTAGATGCATGTATTGGTTTGATAATATTTTAAAGCAGTCTTATATGAGCAACGTAAATAACAAAGCATTAACTCACATCAGTTTAGATTAATTTTCATAAATGTAAAAGTTATTCTCAGTAGCTTGGCTTAAGAGAACATGCCAACAAGTTTGGTCAGTCTACACCATTGAAAGTTTTTCCATTTCAGCAGTAAGATTGTCATGTTATGTTTATGGATAACTATAGTAGTATTAATTAGTGTACCACTTTTCATTTTATACTTGTTTTTAAACTTTCCTAGCAAAAAAGTGTTACAGTACTGAGAGGAAACTTTAGCGCCTTATGACTTAGAGCCTTATAATAGGCCTTATGGCCTATCTCAGTGTTTGAATGCAACATCATAAGGTGGTGCTACAACTGTACTTCAATTTAGTCAAATCCCTATTATCCATCTTGTCTTGTAACTTCATGTTGTCTCTAACATTTTTAACTTATGGAATATTTCTAACAAGATCAGCCACTTCTTCTGATGCAATCTAATCTGCACTTCCTCCAGTCACATATCAACTATTTTTACAGAGGGGGTTCAAAAACTGGATACAAAGTTTTAAATGATGTGTTAATAGTTTCTGAAAATTAATGAAAGCAACCATTTGCTAGTTTACTATGCTGTTCGGAAAATTTCGTGAAGTGAACTGACACACTAGGAATGGTGGTGAAAGAACACTGCCATTCCTAGGTGCTTTTATTCTTCTGGTGGTTTGAGATTATCCATGCCAAGATGGTTGTTATGCAGGTGAAGAACCATTATTAAATGTCCTTTCTCAAAATAGCCAAATCTGCCTAAATAAAAATAAAAAAAGTTAAAAAAACAATGAAAACAAAACTAACCTCTATTGAATTCCAGTGGTTAAACATCACAAATTACCCTTAACAAAAAACTGCAAATGCTCAACTATGGAAGTATAAAAATTGTAGTACCTACGCTGCATATTTCATAAGGCCTAGTTAGATGGTTGAATTCTAGATGATTAGTCGAGTTCACATATTTCCAATCTACAAGTTTGATAAAAGAAAAGAAAACTCGACGTGAGAATTACTAGAGATGAAAAAAGCTGGATTTAGACCAAACAGAGGTTATGACTGGATATTCACTTTAAGATACAAAAAGTTGAGAAATCATAGGAATGTATAAAGATTCACATTTAAGTTTTGCAGATCTGGAAATGGCATATGGAAAAGTGACAAAAGAAAAAGTGTTCGAAAAGGTACAATTAAATGGTGCAAATGGGACATTATATCAAGCAATATATATATATATATATATAATCAATGTATGAGTTGTAAGTCAGCAGTTATAAGAGGTACTGGAAGCTTTTTGTGATGTAAAATCAGTTGTGAGACAAGGATTCACATCATCTAATAATATGAAGAAAAGTGGCATTAAGCCTAATATCAAAATGGGATATTCATATTAACTCTTTACTTTATGCAGCTAATGTTATACTCTTAAGTAAATCAAATACAAGTTTGCAGGATTCCTTAACTAAATTGAATAATTCCTTCAAAAATGTACAGAACACTAAAAACATCAACATCACCTGCACCCTGAAAAAAATACTGAAGACTTGTACTCAATGAAGGGAAACCAATACAACAAATAAAACATTGCAACTATGTAAGTATAATTTTTGGGGAAGATGGCAAATTAAATAAGGAAATAGACAAACAGAATAAATTTATATGGAACACTATTTTGTATGAGCAATAAACAAGACAAGGTTCAAACTAATTCTAACTTATAGATATAAAAATGGAGTTAAAAATAAAACACTAGATCAAAGAATGGACATGAGAATTCTGAAAAAAATCAGGGAGAGTGAACAGAAGGCATGAATGGCAGAATCATATTAAAAATAAAGTTATAAAGAAGGAACTTGGCATTGTTAGCACTGAAGAATGCATGAGAAAATCAATCAAGGTTGTATGGCCAAATGAGAAAGGAAAAATTAGCAAAACAGGTGTTTGATGCTATAATAGCAAGAAAAATACCTAAAGGAAAGAAGACCAAGATCTAAGTGGATTGATGCAGTCAGAAGTATCCTAGAAGACAGAAATAAGATCTAACAATATCGGAGTGCTGACAAGCAATTGGTAATAACGTAAACAATCATGCAGTACTACCTCATCATCCTTGAGGATACATATCAGGAAATATATGATGATATGCATAATTAAGTTTAAATTATTACTAGCTTCTAATCAACAGTTTTCTTCCAAATTAATCTAATATTTGTCAGGTTTCTGATATTGTCCAATTTTATGTTTCAGTCATCTTCCTGAAATCAAGTACTAGTTTTGATGCAAGGAAATATATATGATAACTAACAATTAAGGAATTGACAGTGTACACTAGAAATATAAATTAAATAAACTTTAATATATACTTTCCGATATTTCGGCAAATGTCACGTTGCCATCTTCTTGGGAACTTAATACAAAGACACGTGCACACAAGTACTACATAACAGCAAATGAGAACTGAAGCTAGGAAGCGTGTAGCGGTAATTTGCTCCCGAAGTAAAGCCTGGCTCGCCCGGTTGTAGATACGGAGAGCTTTCTGTGAGACGAAGCGGTGTTTAAAATTTACACAGTTAGGGATGACTTGATTATCCTAGCAGCGTTTTAGGAATGCCAGACGGTTAAGTTGTCTGGATAACTTTAGCTTCAGTTTGCCGTATTGGCCAGCCTTGCGTGCGAAGGAATCTCCGTGGATGATCATTATTCTTGGTTAAATATGATAACATAAATATGATGGTTAAACATGATAACTAATAATTAAGGAATTGACAGCTTCTTTATGGAGACTTTTGAAGAGAAAGCCTTAAACTTAGCCCCACAAAAACCTACCATATGGTTTCGCTATGTTGATGATGTGTTCGCTATTTGGCCACATGGCCCAGATTCACTCCTCTCCTTCCTAACACACTTAAACAACCAACACCCTAGAATCAAGTTCACCCTGGAAAAAGAGGAAAACAATAACCTCCCCTTCCTAGACACACTAGTCACCCGCCAACTTGATGGAACCTTGGTTTTCTCAGTTTATAGAAAACCCACCCATACAGGCAGATACATTCACCAACAATTCCATCACCCCCCCCTCACAACAATATGGAGTTATTAAGACACTATTCAACAGGGCAAAAATAATCTGTTCAAATGATCAAGCCCTAACCGCTGAACTAAAACTGATCAAATCACATCCATGACACTTTCTCAGCCAATGGCTACCCCCCCCCCCAAAGAATCTAAAAAATACTTAACTCAGTTATCCACAACCCACCATCCCCTCCCCTTCACAAAAAAGATTACTCTAAATCCATCACCATTCCCTATATCCGCGGCACCTTGGAAAAAATCAACAAAATCTTAAAAAAACATGACTTGACCACTTGTTACAGACCACATAGAAAATTGGCATCCCTTATCTGCTCCACTAAAGACCAACCACTTCCCCTAGACCTACCTGGTGTATACCAGGCCCCTTGCAGCTGTAAATTGTCCTACTTTGGCCAAACAGGCAGGACAGCAAATATCAGAATCTCAGAACACAAGGATTACATCCGATTTCACCAGTACAGCCACTCTGGGCTTGCAAGACCACGGTCTGGATACTCGCCACAGAATAAGACGGAAGAAAGCCACAGTAATACACCGTAGCAAGTTCAAATATGAAAGACTATTCATGGAATCAGCCTCAGCCCTTAGGAACATGCCAAACCTCAACAAATTTGGATGCATGAGACTGCCCCAAATTTGGGAAATATTTATCAGAAGAACTTCAGCCCAAAGGCCAAGAACTACCAATATAGCCCACTAGGGGG
Source organism: Typopeltis vanoorti (assembly GCF_054136105.1). Lineage (NCBI taxonomy): Eukaryota > Metazoa > Arthropoda > Arachnida > Uropygi > Thelyphonidae > Typopeltis > Typopeltis vanoorti. The sequence goes on from NC_143567.1 coordinate 82,306,080, forward strand.
CACCATCAGGATTTTAGGAAAACGTTAGCTTCCTAGCTTCGGTTCTCATTTGCTGTTATGTAGTACTTGTGTGCACGTGTCTTTGTATTAAGTTCCCAAGAAGATTGCAATGTGACGTTTGCCGAAATATCGGAAAGTATATATTAAACTTTATTTAATTTATATTTCTAGTGTACGCTGTCAATTCCTTAATTATTAGTTATCATGTTTAACCAGCGTATAAGCCTCTCAACAAGAATAAGGAAATATATACATATTGATTATAACTTAAATTAGCTCTGTTCCAGACTTTTGAATGAACCAATCTGAAGTTTCTGTCTAATATCTTCATTTTTAATATAATTCTAACACTAATGACGTATGTACACAGTCTTACCATAATTGCTGTTACAACTTCTGCATGACCCCATGCTGCCCACTGAATTGCATGAGCCTGGTTCTGTTAGTTGTATGTTTATCAGTAGAGAGAGAGAGAGTTGTCTAGCTGCATGAGTTAACATGCAGTGGGGAGATTATGAGAACCATGTAGCTGTAATACCACTTCACAAGGTTGGAATGCAGTCATGTTATTTCATTCTACCAGACACTTCCTAACACCACAACTTATGCAACAGAGGCTGATAAAATCAAAAGCACTTCTCCGATAGTACACAAACAACAGACACAGAGATATCCTTTTCACAGAAGAGAAGATTTTCACCACCATTGAAGCGTCATTTAACAGCCAAAAAGATCGGGTAGATGTCAAGGATGGTCGCACAGCATGTACCATAGCCATCAGGGGGTGATAACCTTCAGAGAGGTCATCACTCCGCATCAGTGATGATTTGATGGGGATGATGTATCAGAAGGTATCCAAGTTACATTTCTGTAAGAAAGGGATCAAAACCTCTGCCAAAGAGTATCAAGACACTGTGCTGGAACCTGTGGTACAACCCCTGAACAACACCTTGTTTTACAATAAGCAGTGGATCTTCCAACAGGACTTAGCCCCTGCAAACAAGGCAAAGACCACACAACAGTAGTTGGAGGTGAATGTGCCTGACCACATATCACCATGTGATTGGCCATCTGGAATTCCCAATCTGAATCCGTTGGACTTCAAATTGTAGTTGAAGCTTCGGGGGGGGGAGTAGCCTGCAAGAAATGACACCCCAGCATTGCTAGCCTGAAGGTGGATTTGGAGCGAGCAGTGGCAGCATTTCTGTTGGATGTTGTGCATGCTGCCATCAATATATATGGCCTTGTAGACTTCAGGCATCCATGAAGGCAAAAAGGGGACACTTCATACACTGAGTGAAGCTATAAGCATGTTATACACAGTGCTGGCTCAAGGAGTCCTGGCATCCCAATGCAAACTCAAGTTGAGTGCCCCTTACTTGTTTTAAAAAATGTAGTTAAAATTTAAAGGTTAAAAACTCAAAACACATATATTTTTATATAAAATTGTGTACTTTGAAAATTACATACATTAACAACACAGCAAAAATCGCAAAGCATACAAAAATGCACATACACTAGAATTACAGATACATAACCAATTACTGGCTATGAGCTATTATAATTTGAGATGTACAAAGCAGAAAAATTGCACAATGATAAGAATCATTTAATTTTTAATGAAAAAAAATGTATGAAAAAATTAAATGATTTACTTTTCTTGATTTAATGGAAACGAATTCATCCAAAATTTCACTTGTTTGTAGTTTCTTGCAAATATCACCTTCTATTGTGATCATTGACAGTCCAACCAATCTTTCCTGTGAAATACTAGATCTTTGATATGTTTTAATTCATTTCAGTCTTGAAAACGATCATTTGCCACCTACTACTGAAACTGGAAGTATCAAAAATATTCTAAGCAAAATTGTTAAATTAATAAAGACGCTATCTAATCATTTGCGTATATATATTGCAATATTTTTAGAAGGTCTGAGCTGTCACTATCCTGTATGATGTCCTTTAGAATTTGTATTTCATTATATAATTCAATGGTACAAACATCCTTTTCTTCACCATCAGCCAGTGTAATTTGTAAATCCTCACATTGTTTTCTTAAAGTGTCCTCATATTAGAAATTTCCTTGAAACTGGATAAAAACTGAAATATGTTAAAGTGACTTATCAAGAGATCAAATCTTCCAGCCAAAGAATTAATAACAGTGTCCACAATTGGAAGAAAAAATATAACTTCAATATAAGTATTATTTCTGGGAAATTCCCATGTTACTCCTCTTAAAAAACTATTATTTTTGCAGCTATTTTTGCCTGTTTCTGTTTAGGAGTGTCCCTTATTTTAAATACATTGGCTTTTTACTCAAGAATTCTTAGGATATTATAAGTGTATTTTAAAAGGTAAATATAAGCAGATTAATAGAGGAAGAAATTTTGCACATACCTTGTTTGGAAGTTAGGATGTCTTCTTTCTCCATACTGCTGTTTGCTGTTAAGAAAGGGGAGTCGGAAAATGTGGAGGTGGGTGTTTGAGACAAGGTGGGAAGATAAATTAGAAAATCCGGGTTTTTGTTAAAATAATATATATACATTATTATATTTAAGGGCGCTTTTTGGGGAAGGGTTATATGGGAAACAATGGCGGGGGGGGGGAGCGTTAATAGGGTGCGAGCCGTTTCGATCCCGTATCATCATCGGAACATTACGGGAAAAGTGTAGGGCTATATCATGACTGTTTGGTGTGTCTGCTTTGGGGGTGGGGGAGTTGTGTTATCGCTTATTGGTCGGAATAGTGACCTAATTTTTATGTTTTGGAGCTTCCAACATTTGGAAATTAGGTAGGGTCGGTGGACGTTGATTGAATTTTCATCGCATTTTATGGCAATTGTTTTCGATATTCTAAGCATTGTTTTGTTGTCTTGTTTGTTTATTATTATGGCTTTGTTAATTTGCAGGGTATGTTTCTGTTCAAGAGCATGAACTGCTTTTTCTGTCTTCCCTGTACTCTGTATTCTAATTGTCTTTTTGATGTTGTGTTATTTTGTGGTTAAATATTCTGGAATGTTATTTCCAGAACATCCCTATTCCAGAATATTTAAACACAAAAAAAACACAACATCAAAAAGAAAAATAGAATACAGAGTACATGGAAGACAGAAATGTTACAGAAACTAGAAAGATGATGACATGTCAAAACAAAGCAACACATTTCTTATATGAACACAGTACAATTTAATCAAATACCATGGTTCAAATAGATATATATGTACTTTCCAAACAATTGTTCCAAACACACTTACCATATTCCAAATCTAAAAGGCATGTCTGACACACATTTTTTTGTTTACTGCAGGTCTGACAAACTTCAGTCTTTTTAAATCTCATTCTTGCACCAGGACACCATCGAAAAACAGTAAATGGCCTTAAACAAATTTTACATTCTTTTCCATATCGTTCTTTGGTCTAAAGAAACAAATCAACACTTATATCAAATCATATATCATAAAAAAACTGCCAAAATTTTTATAATGTGGAAGATAAAAACAAGTTTATACAGTATACTAGAAGAATTATACTTGTCAATTATACAAGAAATATTCTTGTTTTATCCAAGCATAAGCAAACATAGGTTTTGAATGAAGTACTTCACTGGTAAAGGATTAAAACAAGAATAATTTTTAATATAATTTACTATCTAACCAAGTGTAACAATTTTCTATTACTCATAAGTTTAATTTCAACATACATATATCAGAGAAATAACATGATGACACACCATTTTGCTAAATTATATATGGAATATATGACTTCTGCATTCATTTAGCTTTCAGTATCTCCATAGGTCTAGCTCCCACCAATGAGACTTCAAAGGATAGTGACCCTTCTCATAATGGTAATATACATGTCTGAAAGGAATACATTATAGAATACTGAGGCAAATGATGCAAAATCAACAGCCCAGTTATGAAGATACTTCATGCACAAAATTTTATTTGCTTATACTTAGGTAAAGAACTAAGACAGGAATATAATTTGTCCAGTTTCAGCACAGGGGATGGGAAGGAACTCAGCAACTGTTTTAGATGATGGATAAGGAGATACAAATATTCCAGATGGATAATGGAAACTTTTGGAATGGAACTAAAAAAATAAAATGAAACTAATGGAAACTTTTCCTTTCAAGTTGGTGCCCTCACAAAAGTTATCACTGAAAAGTAGCAAATGATCTACTCTTCAAATATTTCAGAAAATGCTTCTGATTTTCAATTTGGAGTTTAAATTAAAACATCTGTTAGTATAAAACTGTGTAATAACATGAGATTATATCCTACAGTATTGAGTGAAAGTCTATTCTTGAAACTATTTTATTCTTTACATCTATATTAATGGGTGATAATGAAACTGGCCAAAGGAATGTTGGTATTATCTTTAGACATCTATGCAGTTAAGCCTTAAGTTAATAAACCATTAACACTGCCTCTCATATTATGCCTTAAATTCATTTAACTTTAATGTTCACCATTAATGCTGTCGATACTTTCTACTTACAATGTAAAAAAAATACCCTCACACACATCATCATATAACCTTTTTTTTTTAAAAAAAACTACCAAATTGATCACACTCTCCGTAATCAAATCTGAACAGTGTTGATTAAACATTGGTTATTTCTAAATTTCTCTCCATTTCTCCTTTAAAATTCATGAAACCAAACCTTTAGTCTAGATGTACTCTGACCAATGCTTTATACAAAAGTGACCAAAAGTTTTAAGAATTTACATTTATACTGTACCTTCATTTATTTATTTTTATTTTATATGTGCAATGAAAATGAATTATGTCTATTCCATATAGGAAATTAAAAAGCTTGTGCTTGCAAACAAAAAGATACATACATCATCTATGTTTAATCTAATCTTTAAGATACCTGTGGCATAACTATAAACAACAAATTACTTACTTTGGAACAGACAGGCTGTTCTGTGGAAAAAAGAATTAATGAACATCAGTATTACATTAAATATGTGAAACCTCAAAAGTCTGGTCTGGCAAAGAATAGTACTGACACTAAACACAGCATCTGGTGGGATGAAGCTCATCTTCTTCATAGAAGCAGTTTTAAATATGAATGTCTTTTTAAAGAAAGTTGTGAAGTCCTTTTACATTGGCCTAACCTGAATCAGAACAATTGTTACTCTCTCTTCCAAAAGCTTGGCTGTTTTTAATTGGTAAACTGATTGTTGTTATGTACCTTGTATTTATTCCTGTTCTTTGATTTGCTTGTTTCTACACACTGATGATGTACAGTTATTTTTAGTATGAAATATCTGTACTTTCATTAAAGTTAATTACTGTGATTATGGTATAATTTATTGTTTATCTATGTTTAATGCTTAGGTGATGTTTACTGTTTACAATTATTAACCTAAGATTATCAACCTAAGACATACTATAGCCAAATATGAAACCAGAGGTAAGAATGAAATAAAATGAGCAAAAAATAAATTAATTAATTAATAAAATAAAATGGCAAGAAAGGCAACAAACCCTTGGAGATCAATCTTAATCCAGAGAGTAACTCTTAATTATATCTAACAGACTGTGTCTAGCCACAGAAGCTATCCAATTACAAGCACTTCTAGATTAGTGGATGTATTCCAAGGTATATTATGCACCATTATCTTCACCAGCTTGGCAAGGTTAACAGAAGCTGTTGAAATGTCCCATGTGAAAGTTCCAATCGGAATACATTCAGAATTGTGCCAATGCATGTAATATTTCTTTTATCAAAGATATTAAATAAATTCTGTCCATTCTGCTGATCTGCACATCCACAGTAACAGTGTACTATAGGTTGATTAGCTTCTTATTGATTGTTTTCCACACAAATTATTTTTTTTTTTACTTGAGGTGAAAGAAATTACTTCAACAAGGCACATGTACACAGAGAATCAATGAATCAGCCATGTGACATAACCCACACATAGTAATGATATGCTATAGGTCTTGCAACATTTCACTTGTTGGTTAGACATTAAAAAAAAAGCCCATCTAGAATCAACAATGGATTAGTATGAGAATAAGGATGTACATATATGGTGGAATTTTGAGGACACGGCCCCATTTGTGTTAGTTCCAGAAAGGTTAAGTAGTGATGCAGATCCTATTCCCAAGCGCAATCTAGAAAGAATAAACTGTTCTGCAAACATCCATTTCGTCAATTAATGGATGTTTCTCTAACTGAATAATGCCAAACTCTGCAAACTTATATATTTGGTCAATCAATGGATACTCCTAAAACTGAATAATGCCAAACTACACAATACCATTTCAGGTGAAGGAAAAAAAAAAAAAAAAAATCATCAAGATGCTATTAAATGGAGCTTCCCTCTTACCAGCATACTGTTCAGACCCAATTTCATCTGATTCTCGTGTATTCTGATTTATGGCATATATTGGAGATATGGCGCTTTACTAAAGTTAAACAAGTTCAGATCAGGTGCTAAGAGTTTTAGACTCTAAAGTCCATATTATAAGAGGATCAACCTACATGGAAAAAAAAAAAAAAAAAAAAAACTACAGAGCATAACTTATATTCTAGATTATTAAAACATAAATGTCAGAATTCCAATAACTTTAGGGTCACCCTTATATAGTTAAATATTCACTGCCTTATACTGGTTGTCAATTTTTTTTTTTTTTTATATAATTACAACAATCTCCTATTTTCTTTACATTTTATAATGTGTTCTCTAAACTTCAGTTTCCCCCACCTCACATCAGCTGTTATATCAAGACTGCTTCTTCACTTCTTCCAGTGCAATCGCACCAATATAATGTATAGCCTTCCAATAACTTAAGTTCAGAGTGAATACATTCAATCACCTACCCACAATGTCAGCCTAATCTGAGAGCCTGGTTGACAGACAGAACTGCTACCCTCCAATCAAAAGGCTGTGGACTCGAACCCACTGTGAAACTGATGTTTGTGTACATCTTTAGAAAGATGTCAAGAAATTATATTCTTGGTTTATCTTTTATCCAAGTGTAAGCAAAAAAAGTTTATGCCTGAAGAAATTTCAGGACTGGGCAACTCGTATATAGAAGCTAATGACTTAATATCCTATAACAGTGTTTCTCAAAGTGTGGTCTGCAAAAGGTCTTCAGAGGGTCTGTGGCAATTTTCGGCTATGCATCATTAACGCATGGAATAAAATTTAAGTTCGAGTTCGTAAAACGTTCCTATTGTATCACTGAATAAGGTACAGAGACATCTGCAGGCTGTGCAATAAGTTTATCAACAAACAGTGCAATTAGAGACAACTGGCACTAACCAATGAATCGCATGACCCCCCCCCCCCCACCACACACAAAATGCTGTATAGTAGACAATCAAAACCATATGGTGCACCGGCAGCGAGAATACGTTATCATCATTTTGGCTATAAATACAGAATGAATTTCCTGAATTAACAGATAACGCTCTAAGGTTCATTTTTCTATTTCCAAGTTCATATCTGTGCGAAGTTGGATTTTCAGCCCTTGCAGATATTAAGACGAAGAAGTGGAATCGCATTATAGATGTCGAACTGCATCTGAGATTGAAATTAACAACTATAGAGCCAAATTTTGCTGAAATTTTATCTCACCATAAGCAATTTCACTCCTCTCATTGATGATAAATGATTTCAAGTAAGTAAAACTTTATAGTATCTTTATAAAGTTTGTTCTATTAAAATAAATCATATTTTTTGTTTACATGTACATATAAATTCAGATAAAATAGATATTTAATTTTGTAATATTTTAAATTAATTTATTAATTTTAATTAATTAATTTGTTTTAATTAATTAATTCATTTATTTTTTAATTAATTAGGGGGTATACTTGGTAACAATGGAAATTTAAGAAGAGGTCCATGGATATCTGAAGTTTGAGAAACACTGCTATAATGCAAAGCACATATTCTTAGTGACCCTTCCCATAATGCTCTGCATTATGGGAAGGGTCACTACCCAGACCCAGAGATTTACATCAAAAAATCAAAATCTAATGCACCTTCATCTTCTTGAGTATTCTGCAATTGAGCAGGTTCTTCGTTTAGTAGCAGAAACTTTCCTTCCACTCTCTTCTGTTCTGAGCCTTCTCTTTCAAGGTTGCATACCTGTCTCCATTGAGTATGTCATCTAGCATTGTTTTCCTTACTCTTCCTCTGGGTCTTTTTCTGTCTATTTTTCCTTCGATGGCATCTCTGACGATTCCATTCCCTCTCAGAATATGTCCGATCCAGTTTCCCTTGCTTCTTTTTATCCTCCTTAACAGACTTCTTTCTTCTTCTACTCTTTTTAAGACCTCTTCATTACTTATTTTATCTGTCCATTTGATTTTTTCCATCCTTCTCCAAATCCACATGTCAAAGCTTTCCAAAATCTTAATTTCTTCTTTCTTCAATGTCCAAGTTTCAGATGCATAGAGAGCAACACTCCACACATAACATTTTATTACTCTTTTCTTTAGGTTTCCATCCATTTTACTTTTGAATAAATTCTATTTTCTATTAAAGGCATCTCTTCCCATCGCTATTCTTGCGATGTCACTTTTACATCTTCCATCACTGCTAATAACACTTCCTAGATATTTAAATGTCTTTACTTGATTCAATTTTTCCCCATTTATTCTGATATCCATATTTGCCTCTTTCCTTGCTATTTTCATCACCTTTGTTTTTCTGATGTTAATTTTCATTCCATAATTGATACAGGATTCCAGTAATCTGTTCAACAGATATTGTAGTCCTGTTTCAGTGTTTGATAGTAATGCCTTGTCATCTGCGTATCTTATTGCAAATATCTGTCTACCTCCAATCTTTATTCCTTCTTCCGAATTCTCCAGTGCTTCTTTTAGCATTGCTTCAGAATACATGATGAACAAAATTGGTGACAGAGAACAGCCTTGTCTCACTCCTCGTCCAATGATACCTGGTTCTGCTGTACCATATATGTCTCTCACCATGGCAGTTTGTCCCATATATAGTGAGATAACTAGCCTTCTGTCTTTCCAATCTATACCAATCTTTTCCATTACTTCCACCATCTTATCCCATTTTACATAGTCAAAAGCTTTCTCAAAATCTATATAACAGATGTTAACTTCTTTATTCACTTCTAGACTTCTTTCACTTACTATTCTTAACAGTTCAATTGCACTCTTGTTTCCCCTACCCTTCCTGAAACCAAACTGATCTTCTCCAAGAAATTCTTCCACTTTAGATGCAATTCTTCGTGTTAAGATTCTCATAAGTTGATGTATGGGAAATGAGGCTTATTGTTCTAAAATCCTCATAGTTCACTGCATTACTTTTCTTTGGTATAGGTATAAATATTAAGGTCAAAATCTTTTGGTAGTTCTCCTTTGTTATAAAATCCACCTAAAGAAACATATCTAAGTCATTCTATACAATAATTCCAAATCCTGCATCATCATCATCATCATCATCATCCACCTTCCTCAAAGCATTCGCAATATCATTAATATTTATGTTAAACAAAAGCAGCTCGAAAATCACGTGGTACTTCATCAGTCTGTTTCTAAGATGCTGCCACCTGGTCTGCCATAATACTGATATTTATCAATCAGCTAGCACTTATCTGAACTACAAATCTATTATTCATAACTTGTTTTAATGGTATTACATTAAAATAAGTATATTTTACATTTAAAAAAAAAAAAAAAGCAACTAAGCAAACTAATTTATAAAAAAAAAAAAATGTTTATTAATTGGCTTTTATTTCATTGGATTTCTAAACCAGCATCTTCAGAGTATAAAGAATGTTACAGTTTGACAATGAGTAAGTGATAATAATTCAAATTTGGTGTTGTAATAACATTAAAATAAGTTATGAATATTCAAAACCTAAACTTGTCTATTAGAAATCTATTATTCAGTCCCTTTTTTAACTGCTGGTGTTTCTGGACCCACTCTAATTTCTCACTGACAAATAAGCTTGGCTTATTTGTCAATCTAATGACACTAGTAACTCAAAAGCCAGCTGCATTTATATGTTTTTGATCATACTTAAAAAATTAAAAATTTTATGCAAATTTGATGCCATGTATCTCCTGAAATATCTGATGTACATTTTTAATTTTCTATGCCAATAACAGAACAGGTGGTCAGATGAGGTAATTTTTCCCAATGCAATGTCTGGTTACAGATCTAAAAAAATGTCTGAAGATCTCTATTCTACAAGTTTTAATTTTAAACTTATCATACATTAGTACCATAGGCTAAATAAATCAGGAACAGTGCTCTAGAGATCTAAACATGGAACTTTTTTCAAACAAGTTGAGCTCTCTAATATACAGTATCACAGGTGATTAAAATTATGTACTACTTGAAGACATTCTCAAACATCTATGCCAAAGTAGGATTTAAAATCAGAGTATGTTGGAAAATGAATATACTATCAGCTTAGCCAGTTTATTAAGGTTGTCAATACAGGAGCAGAAAGAAAAGTAAAAAAAACTCAGAAGGTTGGTTTATATAAAATATATACATAAAACCATGTATAGGTAATGATACAATACCATCATCTAATCTAAATGCAAAATAAGCAGACATATAGTTAAACAAGCATCAAACATCTGCAATGCATGGCTTCACGGAACCGCTCTATGGGGTCCAGAAAGCACAACTGCTATTTGGATAAAAGATTCCTACTTTTGACTTTTTTGAAATCAATTTTCAGATAACTGAATATTTATCTGCAACCAGTATAGACAAAAATATGGAAGATAGAACTTTTGACAAGTCCGTTATATGTTTCAGTCTTATCATGAATATCTTTGGGGCAGTAGTTGAAAATTCCCAAATACTTAATGTGCACAGTGCATATATTTGGATCAGAAAATTTTAAATAATGATCCAACCAAGGAAATGAAAAATAAAAATTATCCAGCTTGCAATCTTATAATGTCAAACACAGAAAGGTCAAGAATGGCTGCTAGAATACAAATGACATCCATAGTACACTTGGATATGTTGTTTCAATAACAACACTTGTTCAGAGAGTAGTTTGTAGTAACTGATATTTAGGTAGGAATATGAACAGCTGTTATGTGCAGTTACTGCCACTAAATAATTATGAACACTGAAATCTTCAAGGAGGATTTCCCTAAGTTAGAGAAGGAAATGAATCACAAAACTAATACCTTAAAAATTTCAAGGGAAAAAAAAATTGGGGAAAAAAGCACAAATTCATATGGAGAGAACAGACAAGAAATAAGTCTTACTAATTACATTGCTGTTGCAGCACTTTAGACTTAGGAATGGTTTAAGATATGAAGAATATACAGGAGGAGCTGAAATAGAAATTAATCAGCATCTAGTTTTCAGCAAGATAAAAGCGAGTAACAAAAAAGTAATTACAAAGTAATTAAAGTAATTATCAAAACAGAAGGCCACTTTCTGGAAAGGGATGAGAGAAACACAAACAAACACACAATGCTTGGAGAGGAGTCAATGGACACCCCATGGGCAAGATGCATCGTGCCATGTAACAAGTCACGTGCTTGTAGTTGGCAAAAACTAGAGAAATGTGATACTCCCAAGTCAGTGCAACTGTGTCCATGGCAGAGAGAAGGGAACTGACAGTTTGGAAGAGTGATAGAATACCATTCTATCATAACATTGTGATAGAATGCCATGTTGCAGGCCTATCTGAAAGAAATCGTGTAGCCATCAACCAACACAGAACAAACAGCAAATGACACCAACCCTAATAAATTGTAGGACCTCCTTTCACTGCGAAGATTGCAGCAATCCTACCGGGCATACTTTCAACAAGGTTATGATAGCGATCAATGGAATTTCTGACTATTCTTCCTGTAGGCATGTAATGAGGTGCTGAAATATTGTTCGGCAGACATTCCTTGACCTCACTCGACACTCCAGTTCATCCAACAGATGTTCCATAGGGTTGAGATCAGGGCTCTATGGAGGCCAGTCAAATGTGGCGATGTTCATGTCCACAAACAACGCTGTTACAACAGCAGCCTTATAACACAGTGCATTATCTTGCTGAAAGAGGCAAGTCAGTTCCATAGAAAGCATGCATTGCCTGGATTGTTCAGATGCCTTATCCGAGTTCAACGTTCATGGAACCACAAACAACGATATGAGGTAAAACAGAAAAAAATAAAATAAAATAAGACTATACCATTGCACCACCATCTATGAATTTCATAGGTGGGGCTATGCACTCTGGTAAGACACATTCACTGGGTATCCATTAATACACCTGTCCATCTGCTCAGTAATGGGCAGATGTGCCTGATTTGTCACTTCATAACAGAGCTTTCCAAGCTTCTACATCTTACTGTACATGCTCTTTGCATCAATGAAGACTGCACTGCATGTTGGTTCGGATAATGTGAGGCTTGTATATTGTGGTCCTACCATGGAAACACGTTGTGAGCCTTGATTTTGTGCAGATTTGTGTTCCAGTCGATGCCTGGAACTCTGCATTTAATGTGTCAGCCGACGAATTGCAGTTTTTATAAATTATCCCTCGTAGCATCCTACATTCAGCAAGTGTGGTGGGTCATCCATTGCAGGCAGCACTTGACTCCCTGTGTTTCCATCTCGGTATGGTATATCAGTGATTGTTGACCTGGGATATCCCAATTTGTCAACAATTTACTGAACAGATAGGTTTTCAAATCCTATCACAATGTCTTTTTCAAACTCCATCAGTTTCTTTCTTACAGCCATTTCACCAGGACACAGTTGCAGTGACTTGGGAGCATCATATTCCTTCAATTTATACCAGCTATAAGCATGATTCATTACATGGCACAAGTGCACCTTGCCCATGAGAATGTCTCCTGACTTCTTTCAAAACAGTGTATATAAAGTCCTTGACAAATGAGTCACTAGGTGCTCTGAAAGAATACAGAGAAATGTAAGCAGGATAAGCAGTGTGTAAAAGTAGTTAAAAGTCATGAAAACATCAGTAAGAATATGGAAGATAAATATCAGGAAGGTAGCAAAATGTTCTAGAAGCCAATGAAAATGCAAATGGAAGGGGTACTGTAAAAGGAATCAGATTATAAAAGTGAAAAAAATAAAATAAGTTTTTTTCATGTATAGAGTAAATTACTATGTAAGAATGTTAAATGACATAAGCAGTAGCAGAAATAGCAAATAATATTCAGAGGGAATGCAATGAGGAATGCATTATTATTTGAGATTTCTGGTGGTTTTCTCTACCTCAATAATAGATACTATAAGTTGGCATAATCAAATTAAATATAAAAACAGAGGAAAAATCGCAATAAACTTATGTAATGTAAAATTTTCGCCACGGTGTCATAGGCGTCTTCGGTACAGGAGAATGGCAATTAAACAGCAGCAGCAATTCTAAAAAAAGTGCCACCTTAGTAGCTAATATAAGATAATTAAAAATGGTCAATAATTTGCTAATATAATAATATAACTAATATATATATATATATATATACACACGAAAGTTAGGAAAGATTAGCAGATTTAAAAAGTACCATCTGCTACAAAGGAGATAGACAAAGATTATCAGATCTGTTTAAGTTAGGACAATGAAGTCAAGTTTCGCATGTTTCTTTATAAAAACATTCTATAAAGAAACAACTTTTATGACTCTTCTCACGTTCCAATAAATTGTTTGGTACGGTTAGCATGCTCAAAAATTCTGGACTGTTCAGGCTCGTGATATATAAGACTTGTTCTAATAGACAGATAAAAGCATCTTCTGGTTTGTCAAAAATAAGATCATCTGCAATATTTGAGGTAGAGAAAGCCATTAGAAATCTCAAATGTGAAAAGGGCAGCTAAGTGATTTCTGGTCAAATGATATTTGACCAGAAATGATCAAATATGAAAGTTTTATAGTGGCTATGCTGAGCAATTCAAAAGACATTGTCAGAAGGCTGAATTTCAGATGACTGGAGTAGCAGTTAATAAGATCCATCTGAATCAAGAGAAATAAAACTGAATGAGAAATCTCTCTAAGTTCCAGGTAATATATGAGCAAATATACCTGAAAAAAAGACTAAGAAAAATGATGGATAAGAAATCTGGGGAAGAACAAAATGAGTTCAGGCAAATTAGGCTTTAGTGAAATATGGATTCTGATACTCAAGCTCCATGGTACATCTCTTAACTAACCTTACTTTTGGACACAGACCATGGAAATGTTTGGAGAAGCTCACATGGTGGTTGCTCGTTATTTTAACTATGAATAATCAAGTAGGTTAAACTTTCTTCCAGATTGGCAAGCATCCTCAATGGCATACTTAGAAGAGATTATTTTCGTCAAAATGTTCAAAGAATCATCTGAGGTAATTCGCTCACACAGAACACTAAAGAGAAACCAAGGAATTATACTTCATGAGATATGAACATCATTAATTAGTACACTCCTTGGAAAGAAGTCAACAAACACCATAGTGTAAGAAACAAACAGCCATGGCACCCACTTTAATAAGATGTAGGATCGCTCTTCTTGCTGTAATGACTGCAGCAATCCTATGGGCATACTTTCAACAAACGTATGACAGTGATAAATGGAATTTTTGGACCATTCTTCCTGTAGGCATGTAATGACCTGGACTGTTATGGGACAGATGTCCTTTCACCTCACCTGATGCTCCAGTTCATCCCACAGATGTTCTATAGGATTGAGATCAGGGCTCTGTGGAGGCCAGTCAAGTGTGGTGATGGCAGTGTAATGGTATGGTCCTGTTTTTCCTAGTTTGGCCTTGAGAGCCTCTGTTTGTGGTACCACGAATATTGAACTCCGAGAGGTACCTGAACATTCTGGACGATGCAATGCCTCATACTTTGTGGCATTTTTATGGAACAGACCAATTGCCTCTATCAGCAAGACAATGCACTGTGTCATAAGGCTACAGTTAAAGCACCAGCCTTATGACAACTCAACTGGCAAGCAATTTCAATTGAATAGAATGATATGGGCTAATTTCAAAATGGCAAATTGGACAATAAAACTTATTTGTACCTATAGCCTTACAAAAGATATCACATATAAAGAGTGGATGAATTTTTTGGGTCACTAGAGAAGGCAGCAACTAATGGGAAAGCAGATTCCTTGTCAGAAATTTAAACCACAGTATATGGAATGAATCCCAGACATAAAAAAATTTTGGAAAAATTTGAAAAAAAAAAAAAAAAAAAGGTGGGGGGGGGGGGCAAAGTTAATAATGGTAAGTACCTGCTGGATTTCTGTTCAGGAAACAGGCAAGTCATCACTAATTGCAACAAACATCCACATAAATTCACATGGAGAGAAGAAACAATTTTCATGCTAGTACACGGGATTTCAAATAGGAAGTGATCACCATTTAGTTTTGAGCAGGATAAAAACTAATATCATATTGAATAGAAAAATATGCAAGAATGTTTCAAAAAAAAAAAGACAAATAGCTATCAGGGACGAGACAACTGTAGACTCAAATACAGAAATATTATTGGAGATCATTTTCATTCAGTAAAATTAAACAGTGAACAGTTTGATTTGATTTATGGAGTCAACTACCATTTGATATAAAATCTTTAATAATAAAATTTTATATTTCAGCCATTACATTAAAGGTTATCTTCAAGAATACATCCATCTATATACGAGACTTACATAAGTCTTGTATACAGATGTAAAAATATTACAGCAACTAGCAACACATAGTAAGCTACATCACATCTAAAACTACTTAACCCATATATTCTGAGCTCTTGTGGTTAAAAAATAAAATTTAATAAATTAAAATAAATAAAATAAAAAATACATTAAAATTTTTACAAAAAAAAAAAAAAAATCAAAGATTAATAATTAATTACACCAGCCAATTAGAATTTTCTTATTAATGATATCTGGCTCTTGCACCTTACTTTTAAGATACTTTATGCTACTTTATAGTTTAGACTTGATATTTTATATCTCAATATTAATTTTTCTTCTTCCTTTTTTTTTTTGTGTTGTTGAGATCAGTATTACCTATAGTGAGGTGCATTAGGCAACCTAAGGATGTGTATTATTGCCAGGATTGTATATGTTCTCCAGAACTTGGAGATTTTTTTTGCCCATCAATTTTATTTAAATTTGGTTATTTTATGAATGTTTTAATGCCTCTTTAAATTTTCTTTCATTTCATGTTTTCATGTGGCATCAGTGTTGAGTGCCTTTCCAATCAATTTTATGGAAGATCTCCAGTGAATGGCTGGAAAGGCCTGTTTTCCATGGATTAAGTGAATATGTTTTTTTGTTTTTTTTTCCCCTTCTCTCTCCTGTCAACTGTGCATCTAGTTTCACCAACATATGGCAGGTTACACATACATTTAATCTGATATACACATAGATACTCGCGGAGCCTTCAAACATGCTGAAGTTTTGTATGAAGTTCAAAGGTAGTTTTTATGTTTTATTTGTTTAGATTTCTACATATTTGTTTCTGATAGACCTTTAATATATGGGATGGATATAGCTTTGTCAAAATCGTTTTTGTTTTGGTATGTTATATTCCTTTGTTTGTCTGGTATATCATGAATTATCTTTATTATACCCATTTTTACAAAGGTGATTCTAATCCACTGCAGTTCTTTTTGAGATAATTATCATTCGAACAGATTGTTATCACTCTCTTTTTGCTATTCCAGCTGTTTCTGCATTTCAAGTTTTTGAAGGCTTTTTTCTACCTTGTTTTGTTTTAAGTCTTTCAAAGTAATTATTCCGGGGTGCTTAAGGGTCAAAGCTGTATAACTGAGAGGAGACCTCCACACAGCCTTTAAAGGAATGCGGAGAACCGACCAGGGCTTCTAACCTAATGTCCAATCCTCACCTTCTCGTGGTACACCCTGTTGGGTATCTACTTGGATACCGAACGGACGAGGATGGGCTGGCAATTTGGGATTTAGCCGACCAAATTGCATTCTTATTGGTTAAACCAAAATATAGAATGATGGTACAACATGACAAAATTTCAAACCGGCTGGGGCTTCGCCCAGTTAAACAAGGCCCCCGTTGTTTTCGCCAAGGAACCAGGGCAAACAGCGAAAAGTCAGCTACTGGAACAAATCTGAAAATAAACCCCAACTCAACATCACCAGAGTTAAAGATCGGTACTATCAACGTAAGAAGCCTGAATGGCAAAGAAATGGAGTTAGCTGAGGAATTAGATAAGTACCAGATCGACATAATAGGGTTGACTGAAACAAAAAAGACCAAAACGGGTGAGATCTTTCTGAGCAATAAATACAAAATGTTATATTCAGGCAATGACAATCAAGGAAAAGAAGGAGTAGCCATAGTATTCAACACAAAATACGAGGCTAATCTTCTTGAATGGCAGTCAGTCTCAAGTAGAGTAATGTGGGCAAATATGAGAATGGGGAACTGGACAATGAGACTTATTTGTGCCTATGGTCAGACAGAAGGTTCTACTAAGGTAGAAGTGGAGAAATTTTTTGAGGCTTTAGAAAAAGCAACTGATACAATGAAAAATGAAAAGTTGGTCCTTGTTGGGGATCTAAATAGCAGAGTAGGAAATGATTGTGAGACATACAAAAATATTTTGGGAAAATTTGGAGAAAAGAGCAAAGCTAATAATAATGGCAAATATCTGTTGGATTTCTGCTCAGGACATGGACTGGTTATTACTAACACCATGTTCCAACATAAAAATGTGCACAAATTCACATGGAGAGAAGAGGCTAGGAATAAGAAAAGTCTCATTGACTATGTTATTGTTGATAGTGATGTTTTCTCCCTGGTGCAGGACACCAGAGTGTACAGAGGATTTGAAATTGGAAGTGATCACTATTTAGTCTTGAGCAGGATAAAATTGAATTTCATATTGAAAAGAATAACATGTAAGAAAGTTTTAAAGCAAATAAAAGTTGAGCAGCTCTCAGATGTGAACTGTAGGCTAAAATACACAAAGATTATTGAAGAAAAAATGAAACAGTTTGAGAACAGGAATCAAACCTTGGAGATTCAGTGGCAAACTCTGAAGAAAACATTGATTGATTCTGCCAGAGAGGCATGTGGTGAGGTTATCTGTAAGGATAAAAAAATCCGAACTCCCTGGTGGACACAGGAAGTTAAAGAGGCAGTGAAGGAAAAGAAGAAAGCATACCAAAAGTTCCTGTCAAATAAGTCAGCTTGTGCTCTTAGAGAATATAGAGACAAATGCAAGAATGCTAAACACTGTGTAAAACTAGCTAAACAAAAGTCATGGGAGGACTTTGGCAAGAATATAGAAAATAAATATCAAGAAGGTGACAAAATATTCTGGAGGTTGTTGAAGAAGCTTAAGAATGGAGGAAAGAGTGCTGTAAAAGGAATTAGAGATGATAAAGGTGACATGAAAACGGGAGAAAAAGATATCCTTTAAGTATGGAGTAATTACTTTGAAAAACTGCTAAATGAAACAAGCAGTGATGACAGCACAGTGGTAAAAAACACTGACCAGGCATGCAGTCAGGAATACATATCCATACTAGAAGTAGAAAAAGCCATCAAAGGCTTGAAATGCGGAAAGGCAGCAGGAGTAGATGATATTCGACCAGAAATGTTGAAGTATGGTGGTATAAGAGTCTTACAGTGGCTGCACTGCATAGTTCAGAAAGCCTGGACAGAGGGACGAATTCCCAATGATTGGAGTAGAGCTCTCATAGTACCCATATATAAAACGGGAAATAAAACTGAATGTGAGAATTACAGAGGTATTTCCCTACTGAGTGTTCCTGGCAAGATCTATGCAAGTATACTTGAGAAACGGTTGAGAAAAATTGTGGAAGAAAAGCTTGGTGAAGAACAAGCTGGATTCAGGCCAAATAGAGGCTGTCAGGATCAGATCTTCACTTTACGACAAATAGTCGAGAAAGCATGGGAATATAACAAAGATCTGTATTTAAGTTTTGTCGATCTGGAAAAGGCATATGACAAGGTGCCAAGAGAGAAGCTATTCAATACGCTTCAGTTATATGGTGTTAATGGGGCATTATATCAAGCAATACTTAGTCTTTATTTGAGTTGTAAGTCAGCAGTTAGAATTGAAGGAAGTACAGGAAGATGGTTTAATGTTAAATCTGGTGTGCGACAAGGATGTACATTATCCCCTCTGTTATTCATTATCTATATGGATCGCATTATGAAGGAAAGTGGTATTAAACATGATATCAAAATTGGAGATGTTAATGTCAGCTTTTTGCTTTATGCGGATGATGTTATACTTCTAAATAAATCCGCTACAAGTCTGCAAGATTCTCTGCCTAAATTGAATAGCTGTTGTAATAGATATGGTATGAAGATCAGCAATAAAAAGACAAAGACAATGAAAATAGGCAGAATCATTGAAAATGTCAACTGTGTTGTGAATGGAGAACCTGTGGAACAAGTAAAACATTTCAGCTATTTACGCACGATTTTTACTGAAGATGGTAAATTAAATATAGAAATAGACAACAGAATCAGCAAAGCTGGTATGGTGGGAAGTCAATTGAATAAATTCATATGGAATAAGAGAGAAATTAGTCGGAACACTAAATTAGCTGTGTACAAGACAGTGTTGAAACCAGTTTTAACTTATGGATATGAGAGCTGGGTCAGAAGTAAAACACTTGACCAAAGACTAGAGACCACAGATATGAGAGTCCTGAGAAAGATTATAGGCATGAACAGATGGCATCAATGGCAATATCATATTAAAAACGAGGATATTAGAAAAGAACTTGACATTGTCAGCATCCAGGAATGCGTCAGCAGAGCTAATCTTAGGTGGTGTGGTCACTTAAACAGAATGGGCGAGGAAAGATTAGCAAAACAAGTGTTCTCTGCCAGGTTGGCAGCAAAACGACCCAGAGGAAGACCAAGATATAGGTGGATTGATACGGTACAAAATGCTTTAGACGATAGAAATATAAGATCTGATAATGTTGGAGTCTTGACAAGTAACAGACTGATTTGGAGGAAAATTGTAGATAGGAAATTAATAATGATGTAATTTTTTTCATGTAGTACTATCATATCATGTACACCCCTTGAGGGTACATGGCAGGAATTTGATGATGATGATGATGAAGTAATTATTCCAAATATCCATGATATACTTATCTTCAATTAAGTATAATTCCTTTTATAGTACTCTTCATTTCTAAGCTTTTTCAATAGTCTCTAGAACATTTTGCCTCCTTCCAGATGTTTATTTTCTATATTCTTACAAAGTCTTGCTTTACTTTTTGATTAGCTACTTTCACACATAGCTTAGCTCTCTTACATTTTTTCTGTATTCTTTCAAGTAATCTGCTGATTTATTTGACAGGAACTTTCCGAATGCTTTCCTCTTCCAGGACTGAGTCTTTAACATTTTTTGTCAACCATGGATGGTGTTCTTATTTTTCTATCGTACACAACAACTTAAAGACAACCACAATTTCTAAAGAACATGTTAAACTCTAAAGTTCTAAACTCGTGTTACATGAGTGAAATATTAGCTACCAAAGTTGGAATTTAGTGAGTTCAAGTTTACATTCATAAAATCTATGATAATGTTATAACATACAAGCCTAAAAAAAAATCTTGTATCTAATAAAAGTGAGCTAAGTACTGAATAACAGGAGGGGGGGAGGAATTCCTATTTAGAATATATAGAAACATACTTTCTTCTTTACATGAGATGATTCACGTGAGATACACTTTTTATACGAGCATTGGCTGCAGCATTTTACTTTCTTCTCTCTCTCTCTTTAAAAAGCCTGTTCTGCATTTTTGTTCAAATGTTCTAAAATTGTCAGGGGGAACTGAAACAGCATAAGCAACAAAATTTGGTAGAAAAGAGTTGAACAATCTCACTTGTTGTCTGATGAGGTAGCAAACTCCTCCACACCATACTCTCTTCACTGCACTTAGACAATCAAAACTGATATCAAAATTGGAGGTGTTAATCTCAACTCTGATCTATGTGGATCTAAATAAATCTGCTACAAGTCTGCAGGATTCCATGACTAAATTGAATAACTATTGTTATAGATATGGTATGAACGTCAGCATTAAAAAGACAAAGACAATGAAAATAGGCAGAAACATTCGTGTGTAGAGGTTTAATGGATTTTTTTACAACACTCAAAAAGAATTAAAATAGAATTTAATACTTCCTATATTTCGTCCTAGTCACTATGACATCTACGGGGATTACAAAAACAATTAATGTAACATACACACAAATAACAAACAATACTAAGCCCAACCACGTGGGTGACACTAAAGTCCTATCTAGGTGGAGTGCCCTCTAAGGGCAGTAGTAGGTGGCCTGGAATGTAAGGTGGGACCTGGTATAACACGACCCCACAAAAACACAAGTTAAGAAACTAAAAATCTTACTCAAAAAAGTATCTTCCTGGCCCCCTGACGTCACAAAAAAACTTAAACCTTTCCGCTCCCGTCCCCCCCGAATATACGGTTTACCAAAAATCCACAAACCCAATTCCCCACTCAGGCCTATAGTAGATGCCACCAATGCACACCTTGCTATAGACTATCTAAACAGCTGGCCAACTCTCTGATCCCCCTCACCGGAAGGTCCCCTTCCTATATAAAAAACTCGACCCACTTTAAAGCCCTCACAGAAAATTTAACCTTGAATAAGACAGACATATTGGTAAGCTTTGATATCTCCTCTTTGTTTACCAATATTCCCTTAATTGACACCTTATCTCTCTTAGAAAACGTTTTTCCCTCTGACATCTTAGATCTCTTTTCCTTTGCCATTAACTCTGGGTATTTCTCTTGGAACAACAAAATCTACAAGCAGATAGAGGGAACTGCCATGGGTTCCCCCCTCTCACTCCCCTTGCCAATTTCTATATGGAAGATTTCGAAAAACGAGCCATAGGCTCAGCCCCACTCAAACCTTCTATCTGGCTAAGATATGTAGATGATGTGTTCTCTATTTGGTCTCATGGCCCAGACACGCTAGACTCCTTCCTCAGTCATCTCAATAGTGTACATCCAAGAATCCAGTTCACTATGGAAAAGGAAAAGAACAATTGTTTACCCTTCCTAGACACCGTAGTCACATGCCTGCCTAATGATACACTTACTTTCACCGTATACAGAAAACCCACACACACAGGCAGATACATTCACAAACTCTCCCACCATCACCCCTCTCAACAATATGGCATTATTAAAACTCTTACCAAGAGAGCCCACAATCTTTGTTCCAGTGGAACCGCACTCACTACTGAGCTTAACCATATACATAGCACTTTCCTCTCCAATGGCTACAGCGATCACAGTATCAAAAAAATAATCAACTCCTCCCCCATCCTTCTCGTCAACAAGATTTTAAAAATGCCATCACCATACCCTACATCCGTGGCACATCTGAAAAAATAGCCAAGATACTAAAACAGTACAACCTACATACAGCATATAAGCCCCACCGCAAACTTGCTACCCTTATCCTTTCTACGAAAGATCAGCTCCCTCCTCTCTCTCTCTCTGCCTGGAATTTACAAAGTACCCTGTTCCTGTAAGCTGGCATACTTTGGACAGACAGGCAGATCAGCATCCATCCGTCTAGAGGAACACAAGTCTTACATCTTCAAACACAACTATGGCCATTCAGGCTTGGCTGACCATGTTTTGGACACCACCCACAGGGTATCATGGAAGAAAACCACCATGCTCCACCACAGCAAATTCAAGAAAGAGAGACTTTTCTTAGAAGCAGCAGCAGCTCTCAAAAACCAACCAAATCTCAATAAATACGGTTGCATTAAGCTTCCGAAGATTTGGGAAACACTCATCACCAGAGTTCCCATCTTACATTCCAGGCCACCTACTACTGCCCTTAGAGGGCGCTCTACCTAGATAGGACTTTAGTGTCACCCACGTGGTTGGGCTTAGTATTGTTTGTTATTTGTGTATATGTTACATTAATTGTTTTTATAATCCCCGTAGATGTCCTAGTGACTAGGACGAAATATAGGAAGTATTAAATTCTATTTTAATTCTTTTTGAGTGTTGTAAAAAATCCATTAAGCCTCCAACACGATGTCCTCACAGCACTTAAGCCTCTACACACGAATTCTTCCGAAGATTTGGGAAACACTCATCACCAGAGTTCCCATCTTACATTCCAGGCCACCTACTACTGCCCTTAGAGGGCGCTCCACCTAGATAGGACTTTAGTGTCACCCACGTGGTTGGGCTTAGTATTGTTTGTTATTTGTGTGTATGTTACATTAATTGTTTTTGTAATCCCCGTAGATGTCCTAGTGACTAGGATGAAATATAGGAAGTATTAAATTCTATTTTAATTCTTTTTGAGTGTTGTAAAAAATCCATTAATCCTCCAACATGAGGCAGAAACATTGAAAAGATCAACTGCATTATGAATGGAGAACTTAACAAGTAAAACATTTTACCTACTTAGGCATGATTTTTAGTGAAGATGGTAAGTTAAATATGGAAATAGACAACAGAATCAACAAAACTGATATGGTAGGAAGTCAACTGAATAAATTTATATGGAATAAGAGAGAAATTAACCAAAACACTAAATTAGATGTAAACAAGACAGTGTTTAAATCAATTTTAACTTATGGATCTGAGAGCTGAGTTAGAAGAAGTAAAACACTTGACCAAGGACTAGAGACCGTAGATATAAGAGTCCTGAGAAAGATTAGAGGAATGAACAGATGGCATCAATGGCAATATCATATTAAAAACAAGGATATTAAGAAAGAACTTGACATTGTCAGCATCCAAGAATGCATTGGCAGAGCTAATCTCAGGTGGTATGGTCACTTAAACAAAATGGGAAAGGAAAGATTAGCAAAACAAGTGTTCTCTGCCAGGTTGACAGGAAAAAGACCCAGAGGAAGACCAAGATATAAGTGGATTGATACAGTAAAAAGTGCCTTAGAAGACAGAAATATAAGACCTGATAATATTGGAGTCTTGACATTTAACAGACTGATTTGGAGGAAAATTGTAGATAGGAAGTTAGTAATGATGTAAATTTTTTATCTAGTATTATCATATCCTATATACCCCTTGAGGGTATATATCAGGAATTTGATGATGATGATGAGAAACGGCTTCCATCTTTACATGAGATGATTCACATGAGATACATTTTTTATATGAGCATTGGCTGCAACATTTTACTTTCTTCTCTCTCTTTAAAAAGCCTGTTCTGCATTTTTGTTCAAATATTCTAAAATTGTCAGGGGGACCTGAAACAGCATAAGAAGCAACAAAATTTGGTACAAAAGAGTTGAATAATCTCACTTGTTGTCTGATGAGTTAGACAACTCCTCCACACCATACTCTCTTCACTGTACTTAGACGATCAAATTTCTGAGAGGAGTTTAAGCAACATGAGAAACCAAGAATATTCCAAATTTAGCAGAAAACAGTTGAATGGCATGAATCTGTAAAGGAATTCGCAAAGAAAGCAACTCCGCCTTCATGTCTGACTCGACTGAAATTCTCAAGGAAGTTGAAACAATATAAGAAAGAGCTATATTCTAAATTTGATCAAACAGTGTGCAGCACGTAGAGGTGTAAAAACTCGATTGTAGCTTAAATATTCCAAAGCACATTACATCGATTTTTTACTTAGATCAAGTCCCATAAGAATGATGTTAAATTAAAATTTTGTCTCTGTATATTTTGTATTAGATATTATCGTAAATAACTCTTTAGAAATTAACTGTATATACTCCTTTAATAAGAATATGTTAGAGTGTTAAAAACAAAGGCAATGTTTTTGTCGGCAGAGCTGTATGCAATAGATCTACATGGCAGCATAAGAAAGGTTGTTTATAAACTTTGTGTGTATGAGAAAGGCTTACAAGCTCTACACATAAACACCTCCAAAGTCAGTCAGAAAGATTCAAACAACTTTCTGATGGCCGGCAACTTACAATCAAAAGAAGGCACAGAAGAGAACAAAGAGCAGGCCGAACTTGAAACTTAAGATGAAAGAATCATGCTGAATTAATTCTTCGGGGGTTACAAACTTCGTGCGAGGTCTCAGAGAAGGCATAATAAAAAGGGATAGAGCCAAGCATATGTGGCTTCCCAGATCCAGAAGTCACCAGAGAGACAGAAAGCTTCCAACCTCCAGACGTTGCCAGAGAGAGAGAGAGAGAGGGAGGGCTTCCCGGTTCTAGGCTAGAGAGAGATTTGCCGAAAGGAGAAGTCCCTAACGCCGTAGAAGAGAAGGTTTCCAGACGCTAAAGAGAGGAATTCCGGTTGAGAGTTGGCAGTTTCTGTTTTTTTTTAGGAGGTGGCAGTCGTCCAGGCATTTTCAGAGCCCAAGCAGAGGAGAAAAGGTGAGGCAAATTATCCGAACCACCTTCTCTCGGAAGTTTTTATTCTTTTCGCCATGGGAGAGCAACTTTTTTGAGAGTTGTATGAGCCCACAGCCCGGTATGTTCCCGATGAGACACTGCTGATGCCAGATTTCCTGAGGAAGCTCGAGATCTGAATTGAAAGAATTGCTATAGAACTTTTAGTGAAAGACTTTTGACTGAATGTGCAATACAGAGCCTTTGTAAGTTACATACTTTTAAATAATTCCTCTTATAATGTGTATTAGAAGGACCTTTAATATATTTGTTTAATAGTGATAAAAAGTGTCTTTAGGAGAATCAATTGGCATGTTAGAAGTTGATATAAAGTTTGTAAAAGATAACTCTAACCTCATTGCAAGTAAACTAGGAGTTTAATAAGTTGAAATTGTAAGTAGAGAGTAAATAAGTTTTTGAGTTAAAGAGATCAATTAATGTTGAAGTAAAAAGGTTCTAATTTATGTTAAAGAATTTTTATAGATGGATAGAGAAAGCAATCTCCCTAATGTTTAAATTTGTGTATATTTCATAGTAATGTAAATAAAAATGTGTTTGGATTTTTTTTGTTAAAAGAGTGCTGCCTGATTGTTTATTTACAACTGCACTGTTTCTAAATAAATCGGACTTGTGAGTGGGTAACTAAGTGGGATAGCTGAAGCATAAAGTTAAGCAAAAGAATAGACCATGACTGTTTGTGTAAAGTTTAACTGAAGGAAATTGTGTTAGAGAAAGAGAGAGAGAAATCTGCCAGCCGTATTATTGAGTTTTATGCTAATTAAATTATATTAGTGGCGCAGCCTAAATTAAATAAATTTTCTAGTATCTTAGGCATAAGACTCAGTGTGAAGGGTAGATAAAAAGATATTACTAATATAGGCAGAGTAAGAAAGGAAATATATAGAAAAAACGTGTAGAATAGTCAAGATAATAAAATAACGCATTAAAAACAGCCTCCGTTTACAGAGGGATCTGTAGAGAAAGTAACCTCTTACAAATTTTCTCCCTTCAATTTCTGTTTGACATGGCTGAATTTTTCATAGAACCTTAGGCAATGTTTTAAGCATCTATATTCTAAATTTGGTTGCAAATGGTTCAATGATCAGACAGGTTGAATGGAAGAGATCAAGAGTCACTGCTGAAACTCTTGACTTTTCACTTAAAAAGTCAGCTATAAATGAAAAATATCTGTGCCAAGGCAGCAAAAATATTATTATTTGCTTTGGTCAGAATTACAGTCAAGGTAACTAAAGACAATGAAAACATTATAGTATGCTAACTCTGCACTCTATGGCTAGTTTGTCTATTTTGAGATGATAAAAACTCAAGTTTCCTGGAGGATGGGAAAGGAACCACTACAACTTCCATGAGTCTGACAACTCACCTTTAATGTTAAAAAACTAATACAGCAAATTTCCACCATCTCATACTTCATCTGCTAATATGATCACTTATTATTATATTATTATTATTAGACACTTCCAGGGAGTCCAAGGACTCATCGAGGGAGGGCACCTGCTCTACAACTCCATCTCCACCACTCAATCACCAACTGACCGCACTACACCAATGCAATCTACCGAAGACCACCACTGACATTTCCATAGACGATCA
The DNA here is from genome assembly GCF_054136105.1 of Typopeltis vanoorti. Lineage (NCBI taxonomy): Eukaryota > Metazoa > Arthropoda > Arachnida > Uropygi > Thelyphonidae > Typopeltis > Typopeltis vanoorti. Next base: position 82,333,063 of record NC_143567.1, read on the forward strand.
CAAACATCCATGCCCACAGCAGGATTCGAACCCACAGCCTTTTGGCTGGAGAGCGGATACGTTATCCACTTGGCCAACCAGGCCGGCATTTAATGAATCACTTAATAAATATGTTCATCTAATTAAAGTACAAAAAGTAAGTCCTTTTAAAGTATAAAAGACATAAGCTCAAAATAATAAAGTCAACTGAAATCTGATAACTTAAATTTTCTTTGCACTGCAATTCATAAAAATAATGTATATGTTTATAAATTACATCGTTTATTTTTTTTTAGTACATATTAAATTAAAGTACAAAAAGTAAGTCCTTTTAAAGTATAAAAGACATAAGCTCAAAATAATAAAGTCAACTGAAATCTGATAACTTAAATTTTCTTTGCACTGCAATTCATAAAAATAATGTATATGTTTATAAATTACATCGAATTAATATTTAGATAACATATTTATCAGCAATTTAAGAAATAATTCCTATTTTTTTTTTTTTTTTTTTTTTTTAGCAATTTATGTTAAAGTAGCAAAAAAAAATAAATTCACTAAGATGTTTATTTATGGATAATAAACTTACCATTCTGATATATGGGTTATCACCAAGACATGTCTGGCACAAAATGGGAAATTCCTATTCAATTAAAGATTAATATTAAAGATTAATAAACAAAACCAATATTTTTCCACTAGTAGTAATTAAATATCAAAACGTATGGATTAATTCAACTCCATCATATAATTAACAAAATATTATAGCATGCAAAAATACAAAAACAAGTAAAGTTCTATATTCTCATTCTACCCACAACTTACAGACTGCCTACTAATAACAAATTATTATTATTATGGGTATCTCCATGGAGTCAAAAAACATTGTGAGAAAGCCACACTAACCTTTACAAATGCTCAGTCTATCATACCACTCCTTCAATATCAAGGCATTCACACTACTTCTCGTAATCCATTCCACTCCAAACAAAAAATTATTCCACACTCCCTTACTAACTGCATTCTTACACAATTTCCAGAGGTGATCTCTAGTTCTCGCTGTATTCATCATATACAGATATTTCTTTTGTGACAATCTTATTAACACTCATTTAGTAACTTTCAAGTTTCTATGTTCCTTCTTTTTTCATCTATTAACTAAACTTAAACCCACACATTCACTATCCTCATAGGGAGCATTCCACAAACCTGTCACCAGTTTGGTCACTCATCTCTCCACTACCTTCTAATCCCAAAGAAACCCAGGTGATCAAATCTGTATGCAGTAGTCAAGATGCAGATAAATCATAGCCTTATAAAAATGAATAAAACCTTTATCTTTATTTGTTAGTGTTTTTTTGATATCCAAATAACTATTCTGCCATCTTTTGCAATATATTCTCTGAACTTCAACTCTCTTTCCACCATTACCCTTATATTCCTAGCCTCATCAATTTATTATTATTATCTGATCTCCATGGAGTCAAAGGACTCAATGCAGAGGTCTATACGCTCATGCAAAAAGGTCAAACAGTGTTTTAAACCCATTCACAGTTTCTGCACTCACTGCAATCTCAGGCAACGTATTCCACTCACCAATCACTCTTCCATGCAAAGAACCTGCTTCTCATTCCCTCCTTATACAGCTTCCTGGCCTACCCTTGCCTCCTCCTACTCCATGAAAAATGTCCTCCCCATTAATCTGATAATCCCTCACCAACTCATATGTGATCTGAACCTGACTTAGTAAACCTTCTCTGGACCCTCTCCATTGGCCGCCTGAAAATAGATGAGATGGTGAAAACAAAGAAAGCCAGTTTTTACCATCTCAACTATTCTCAGGCGGCCAAATCTGTACACAGCAGTCCATTCATGGCTTAATCAAAGCCTTTTACAAGGAAACCATAATCTCTTTGCTTCTGCATATCAATGTCCTCCTTGTTATTGCCATGTGTTGTGATGGCTTTACAATTTTAGTAATGTGATCCCTAAATTTCCTCATCTGTCCACCACCACTCTCAGATTTCTCATCTCTTCAACCACCTTCAAAATTTCCTCATAAATTATATACTTTGCATACCAATTTTCAAGACCTTGCACTTTCTAATCTTAAACTCAATCTCCACTCACTTTTCTAATCTTAAACTCAATTGCCCACTCACATAGCCTAATTGAGATCCTCCTGCAAGGCAACATTGGCTCTACTTTTCATGGTTCTCTTAGCAACTTCGCATCATTGGCAAACAGCTACATCTCCAGATATGCTTGTCTCAATATCATTAATGTGCAAGTTAAACAATAATAGTCGCAAAATAGTGAAGAAATCTAACAGTGAATCAGCTATTCAACTCACTAGTCTTATCTAACCTCATCTGTTTCAATATTGCCTTGTCATGTGACAGTCTATCAAAGGCATTTGAAAAATCTAAGGAGTACGACTATATATGCATCTCCTTTATCCAGTGAATTTAGCACCTTGTTGTAATATGTAAGAGGATTGCTAATGCACTAACAAACAAGTTGACCATCATAAAAAACACTGATATTATCAACCTATTCCCGAATCCTAGTCCTCATCAACTTCTCTAATACCTTTAGAACTCCAGACAGATTGACCTATAATTTGTAGCTTCAGTCTTATCTTGTGTGTTGAGGCTTACATCCTCTTTACATCCTAGCCACCTGCAAACGTCCATAGAGGGTGCACCACCTAGATAGGACTTCAGTTTCACTCACTACTGTATTGCTTTTGTGTGTGTGTGTGTTGTTACAAAAAGTTTTTTGTAATCCCTGAAGATGTCTCTGTGACAGAGACGAAATATTGGAAATATTAAAAATAATTTTAATCCTTTCTCAATGCTGATAATTATTTCATTAAACCTCCAACATTTCAGTCCCTCCCTTTGTAAGGTGGAACAATTTTTCTCCTCTTCCATTCTTTTGGGACTCACCCTGTTACAAGACTCATGCTAAATAGGTGTACTAAAGGTGTCATTAATTCCCCAGAGCATTGCTTCAAGACACATAGCAATACATTCTCAAGTTCTACTGCCTTATTAACATCACGTTCAATTAATTCCTCATATACCTCCTGCTCATCCATCATTAGTCCCTCTTCCATCATACCCTCTATACTTCAGCTTCTCATAATATTGCCATCATGAGGATGAAATACACTGAAAAGCTGCTCAATAAAAATTCAACTATATCGTCCGCATTAGTTACCAATCTACCAATATCAACTAGGATCATTCTCCCAGTCTTTTTTTTTTTTTTTTTTTTTTTTTCTATTTGCCACATATTGAAAAATCTCAGGATTTTTCTTGGCTTGATTAGCTAATTTCTTCTCATACTGCATGTTTATTGTCTCTACCAACCAAGTCATTCTCATGACCTGCTCTCTGAAAACAGTACCCTTCATGCAACTGATTATAACAAGCATGCAAAAAATGACAAAGCAAGGAATCTCAGAAGAGTGATGGCAGACAGAGTTGAAGTTCAGAGGGCATAATGCAAAAGTGGTCAAAACAGATCACTTCCATGTCAAGAATTAAAGTCGAGAACTTTTCAGAGTAGAACAGTACTGCACATTCTGAAGAAAACAACGATTCAGCCTGAGGCAGGGAAGAAACAAAACTTTGCAGCGGATTCAAGAATTTAAAGAGAATACCTGAAAAACGATTAAATCATATTGAAAGTCCCATTGTAAGTTAACAGGTACCCTGAGAACATGCATGCAAAGTAAAAAACCTAAACTATGTGGAAAAGTAGCAAGATAAAAATCACGAGAAGCAACTACACAACTGCACATTCTGAAGAAAACAACGATTCAGCCTGAGGCAGGGAAGAAACAAAACTTTGCAGCAGATTCAAGAATTTAAAGAAAATACCTGAAAAACGATTAAATCATATTGAAAGTCCCATTGTAAGTTAACAGGTACCCTGAGAACACGCATGCAAAGTAAAAAACCTAAACTATGTGGAAAAGTAGCAAGATAAAAATCACGAGAAGATGTTAGAATACAAGTAAAACATGAGATAAAAAATGTTCAGGAGGCTATCGAAATAGCTCAGAAATAAAGAAAACAGTAGAAAACAAACCAAAGATGACAATGGTGAAAATAAAAACTCAACATAAAAATAGTCTATATATCTGGAGTAATTACTTTGAAAAAATGCTAAATCTTGAAAAAGAAATGACAGAACAGTGGTATAAAACATGCAAGAGTAATGCATCAATAATGAAGTACTAAAATAAATCCAAAGTGAGTAAAAGCAGCTAGAGTAGATGATAACTATTCAGAAACGCTGATTAATACTACCACTCAGGTCATTTGTGCCCACCATCACTATCATCTCTTATACATCTTACCCTCTCTTTATCGCTTCACTAAAGTTTCTCTCTCTCTCTCTCTATTGTTCCACCAGACAAGCACTCCTCATACAGTCTACTCCATACTCTTAATCATTGAATCACCATATATTATACTACTCATAACTTCATTCACACCCAAACAAGCATCTTTCATACCCTCCTTTTCTACTCTTTTCTGCATCAATCTCCCAGTTTGACTTTCCCTCATCACTCTTTTCTTTCTCACAACATCTCATTTCCTCTCAACCTCTTGTACTTCCATTCTCTTCATTATTCCCTCGTTCACCAAATTCTCTCTCTTACCTAATCCTGTTCTAGTTACATCGGCTAAAGTAATCTCAATAGTCCAAATTTCTCTATTGATTGCTCTTAATTCAGTCTTCAAATCCTGCACATCCTTACTGAGCACTTTGAATTCCCCTTGCATTTTATCTAACATGCACAGAAATATTTAAAAAAAATACAATTAGAAAGCATGAAATTATTTCCATATTTTTAGCAAGGGATATAAAGAGGCATTTAAGGAAAAAAAAATGCAAGTAGAAAACATTAGATTAGTTTTTTTTTTTTTTTTTTCCCTAAATGCCTATCCATATCTCCCTGTAAAAGAAAAATTTTCATACTTTCTAATTGGATTTTTCTAAACCAATTCTGCATGTTTTATAGAGATCCTTTCTCTGGGCCAGTGGGAAGTTAATAATAGATTATAACATTTATAGACTAACGATACAGAGAGGATGTGATAGACAGAGAGAAGAAATGTCATCCTAAAATTTGGACAATGTTGCGCAGAGCAGAATAAGTTCTTGTGGGAGATAAGGTATTCAAGGATATATGTATTTCAATGTGTAATTAAAGGGTGGGGGGGGGGGAATTACCATTAATGAGTCCCTAACTCAGAGGAGATCCATTTAATAACACATGGTTGCTGTTCTAACGGTAATACTTATTTTTTCATAATCGTTCGTTTTTGCTTTTTTAATTGTCATTAACAGGTAGTTCAAAATCATGAGCGAAGTAAAGCAGTTCCGATATAATTCAATCAACGTACATAAAATTGGCATCTTCAGGTTAAATAAAGAAATAATGCTTACCGCATCTTCCCAGTTAAGACGATTATACGTGTTGCTACCTTTTGAAGTAGCCATTTCTCTTATAAGCTACTCAACAATTATATTCTTACGTAGTACAAAAATCGACTACACACACTGAAGTGCACAATAACATACAAAACACCGAATGTCCTCTCAAAATAATCGGCACACTATAATTCCCAGTATTAAATAATTTTTAAAAGCGGGTGGCTGTGTGAGGTTTTAAAACTAAAATTAGCCTTGAAATAGCCACATGATGTACTATACATATATTTCAGAAATCTAAAAAAAAAAAAAAAAAACCAGAAAATGCCCGAATATGTAAATTTCCTGGTTCTTAAAGACGTTTTCATGCATATATTTAAATTAAAGTACGAGAGTCACTGTATTATCCTTTTCAATATATGTAAGTATGAGTGTGTTCTGCAGTCGGTTTGCTCATTTATGGGAGATATAAATTGCTGTCTTCCCGACCCAAGGTAAATCTTATCTGATTAAAACGATTCTTGCAGTGAACTTACCAAAATTTATAAGATAATCGAAGAAACTATTTTTCAGGTTTTATCCACTAGTAATGCAATACTGACAACAATAAGAAATTCGAAGAAACTGAATGAATTAATAATTTTTCATTCATCTTACATTCATGAATTACAAGTGCGAAGATAAAAGATGTTACCGACTCTGCAAGTATGCAAAAGAATGGGGCGATGAGTTGATTGTATTGAATGGCACAAATGATTTGAAAGGTGAGAAATATACAATGAGAGAAGATATGAAAGAGTTGTTAGTGGAAGCGAAAATAAAGAGCAAAAAAGAAGAGAAGTAGGTCGTGATTGACAACAAATCAATGAGAAGACTGTGCAAGAGGAATGGTGTGCAGTTCATTTATGTAGAGAGTCAATTTGATGGACGAAACGACTTATATATACCTGAGGACTAGATTTAATGGTTTAGGAGTAGATCTTTGAAGAAAGTATTGTTTAGTGAGAGTGTAGTAGTGCAAAACCGAGGAAACTAGAGATATTCTAGCTAAAATCAGCTAACACCTTTTTATTCCCGATTGGAAGTAGGAGGTTGTTTCAACCCTATCTAACTTTTGGAGACTGACTGGGAAGATCAATCTCCACTGGTAACCAATCAGAGATAGCTGACCAAAGGCTATCACTAATTTAGCAGAGCGCAGTGAAGACAGACGACATAACAAATGCCGCCATCTCGTGGTTCCTAACCCTAACACAATATATTTAATGTCTGGAATAATGTGGGTTGATTTTCTACGATCGATTTTCTTGAGTTTATGGGACGAAAAACCTGAGTTTCTGGGAGAAAAAACCCGCTTGTCCGTGCTATAGATCGACTAACTCGGGAACCGGTAGAAAAAAAGGCTTAAAAAATTTCTTCTAGTTGCCGACTAGATTCGAAACAAGGTCTTCCTTCGTGCGGTTAAGCGCTCTGTTGTGCAAACGCCACATGCACTGAGCTACACAGGTTCTACTAGAGATATTAGGGAGGATGAAATCAAGCATGTGTCTGCAAACCCCTGTGATAAACAAGCATGGGCACAATAAATATTATGCAATGCAGAAAGTGATTTCGCAGGTCTCCAATTTAAATGGGTTAGTAATGAAATTACACAAGAGCAATGATAGGTAAAAAGGGTTGTTGAAATGCATGCAATAAAAGAAGTATCAGGATTAAGGGAGAGGCGTTTTTCACATTGGTAAGCTCGACTTGGCCAAAAAGTATGGTATCAGTGAGAACTAGTCGAATGAAAATGATAGGACAGGAAATGGGGTATTACAGATGACAGCTGCAGAATTACATCAACAAAATTAGAAGTTGGTAAGGATATTAGATCTGAGGGAGATGGGTCATTTCAGGCTGCTGATGTGAGATAAAGACAAATAGGACAATATACTTTGCTGAGTGCTACTATAGAAAATGTAGTCCATAGAAAGATGTAGATAAGATGTATCTGCAAATTAGTATAGAGTGTAGACCAAACAAATATTATGGGAGACTTTAACTATAGGGACATCGAATGAAGGGAGGAAACGGGAGGAATGGCAAGATAAAAGTGGAATTTATACAGTTGCTAGGGGATAATTTGATAATTATAATCTAAAACATGTTATAAAGGGATATGGAGTTTGAGGGGGTTGAACCTCCTCCAATTGGGGAGAGTGATCATGCAGTCTAGTTCTGGGAAATTGCCAAACATGTGGAGTTCTCTGTAAATAAGACGTTTATGTTCAATTATAAGGCTAATGATTATGGGAGACTCAGGAGTTATCTTGGAACAGTGAAATCGCTTGAGAAACTACAAGGAAAGAATGTCAGTAGTACACGACAAGTAAGCAGAGATTGCTTGAGAGTAGCATTATCATCTTGCATACCCAAGGTTAGCGGGATAAAGCAAGTTGTAATTAAGTGGATGAGTTAAGATATCAAGCAAGAGCTGTAAAAAAGGTGACACTGTGGAGGAAATATAAAAAAAGTGATCAGTGATCAGCATACTCGTGCAAACAAAGTGCAAACAAAAAGGGTGAGTAGTATGGTAAGGGAGGCCAAATCAGACTATGAGAGAGAAATTAGCCAAACAGGCTAAAGTACACCCAAAATAGTTTTGCCGTTATGTAACATGTAAGTGGGAAAATTACTATGGTAGATTGACTTTAAACAATGCTCATGGCAGGAAGGCGAGTAAACCAAAAGAAATAGTTGAGTTGCTGGGTGATCATTTTGCAAAGGTGAAGACTCTCCAGTTGCTGATGTTACAGACACATATATCAAATTTGAAGTAGATGAACAGGAGGTTCAGCATATTAAAATATATGAATATGAACACAGCAGTAAGTGGTACTGAGTGGCATATCAGCCCGTCTACTCGTTAATTACCTCTGATAAAGTTGTTTGGTCTGTTTTGGCTCTGGCAGGGTTCCAAATGAGATAACAGAGTAAGATACATTGCATAAAGGTGGCTCCCAGACAGAGGTAGCAAACTACAGACCAATTAATATATATGGAGTGGTTGTCAGAAGTATTAAAATTGTTGGTGGAAGGTAAAATACAATAGTGGGTGGGTAGATGCGATACTCGATAGTGAGCGCATGGCTTTGTAAAAGGTAGGTCTTGTCTTAGTAACTTATTCGCATTTTGTAATAAAGTGACAACAGAAACGGATAAAAAAATGGTAATGGTTACACCATGCTACTATTCAACTTTGCCAATGCACTTGATAGAATACAATGTGGAAAACTATTTAAAAAGCTGGAGCAAATGGGAATGGATATGAACCTAGTAACATGGATAGGGGACTGGGTTACAGATAGACACCACAGTAGTATATGGTGGAGTGGAATTTAGGAGAATGATGGTGAGCAGTGGAGCACTTCATGGATCTGTAATAGGGCCACCACTCTTTAATTTGTATATCAGTAATATAGGGAAAGATTTAAGTGGAATGTTCAGTTCTTTGCTGCTGATGCAAAACTGGCGAGAGCAAGAGTTGATAAAGATGATGTAGTTATCCTACAGGATAATTTAAATAAATTAGTATCGTGAGAAAAGGATAATGATTGTCAATATTATAATTATTATTATTACATAACACCTCTAGGGAGTCCAAAGACTCATCGAGGGAGGGCATGTACCCTACATCTCTGCGTCTCCACCAACTACAACTACCAACACCATCTACCACAGACCACCAAAACGATTATATTCAAAAACACCCAAGGTGGGATAAAATGTTGCAAAATGTAAGGAATGCATTTCGTGTTGAAAAGGATATGGTGTATCATATTGAGGGTATTGATTTGTAGGAAATTGATGAGGCTTGGAACTTGGGAATAATAGAGGGCATATTGCAGAAGTAGGTAAAATAGCTCAACGAATTACTAGGATGTTGAAAACACACTAACAAGTAAATATAAGGAAGTTTTTATCCCTCTTTATAAGGCTATGATTCTTGACTACTGAACACAGATTTCTCAACCTGGATTTTTGGGAACCAGGAGGTGATAGAAAAGATTCAGAGACGAGTGACCAAGATGGTGACAGTTCTGTGGAATAATCCCTATGAAATAGAAACGTTAGTGGGTTGCAAAGTTCAGTTAATAGGCAGAAAAAATGGGCGACGCATGATAGAAACACTTAAAATACTAAAGGGTTTTATAACATTGAAGCAAATAAAATTTTTCATTATAAGAGTTTTTAGATTACTAAAGAAGTATCTAGGTATTTGAAGGCAGCAAATTTTGTCTGTAAATTGAGTGGGTTCTTACATCCAGTTTGCCTGTTTGAAAAATTCGCATTTTTGGAAGGAATCCCTTCATCACCGTATGAGACCGGTTACTTCACCTTCAACTGGAAAGTCCTTATAAAGGTCCAAGATGGGTGGCCTATGTAGCTCAGTGGAACTGGCATGTGTCTTACACTGCGCTAAATCACCCGAAGAGAGAGCGTCATAAGAAGTTTTACGAAGCTTTTTTTCATTCGTTCCCGAGTTATTCGATCTCTAGCAAGGACAAGCGGTTTTTCGTTTCTTAAACTCAAGGAAATCGACCGTGGAACCTACACTATTTTAAGACAGTAAACATAATGTTACGATTAGGGCCACGAAAAGTTGACACTTGTCAGTCGCCTCTCTTCATGGGCCCATTTATAACTGGTAATCTTGGCTACCGACGAAGATTGAACTTCCCATTAGTCTCCAAAATTTAAATAGGACTAAATTGGACTCACCTACTCCCTATCCTGGAATGAAACTCGTTAGCTGATTTTTTTTATCTTGATCAGAAATAATCAGTGAACTAGAGGCCATACGAGAAAATAATTTTAGAATGTTGTCGCGTAGAGAGTACTGAGTGAGTGAGTGGAATGGATTGCCAGATTTGGTTGTGAGTTTCCTGACGTTCAATTGATTGAACATATGTGTGATGGGATTTTTTTGTATGATGGATATTATGTGTCTCATAAGTTGAATCACCCGACTCCATGGAGATGTCATAAAATAAAAATAAAAAATCACCTAACGCCTTTTTATTCCTGCATTTATTTAAACGGTGAGGCCGTTTTTAGCCCTATCTAACTTTTGGAGACTGAGTGAGCAATTCAATCTCCACTGGTACCCAATCAGAGATAGCTGGCCCAAGGCTATCACAAATTAAGGGGGCACGCAGTGAAGAGAGATTGCTTAACAAATGCCGCCATCTCGTGGTCTCTGATCCTATCAAAATATTTTTAATGTCTGAAATAATGTGGGTTCTACGGTTGATTTTCTTGAGTTAACGAAAAACCCAACGAAAAACCCGAGTTTCTGTGAGAAAAATCCTGCTTGTCCGTGCAAGAGATCGACTAACTCGGGATCCGGTCGAAAAAAGGCTTAGAAAAATTTCTTCTAGTCGCCAACTAGATTCGAAACGCAGTCTTCCTTCGCGCGGTCAAGCGCCGTGGTGTGCAAAAGCCACATCCACTGAGCTACACAAGCTATGAAATATAATAATAATACTCTAGTCGCCAGTATGTGTACATCCTTATGAATCATTAATGCTATTAGCGTTTACATGGGCCTTTGTGATACATATATATATATATATACAGTATATCATAAACGGTTTGAAACGTGCTCGGCCTAACAATGAAAAAGGAATTTATAATTTCAAAATTATTTTTATTTTTCAACATAATCTCCCTTAAGATTAATACATTTATTCGAGAGATGCTCCACCGTCATTACCGCGACCCTGTTGTGGTTCTCAGTAAGATCTGAAATACCCCTCTACAGCTGCAATCACCTCTTGATTTGAAGAAAAACGCTGACCAGAGAGGAAACGTTTTAGTTTTGGGAAGGGATAGGAGTCAGAGGGAGCCAAATCTGAGGAATAGGGTGGATGTTCTAACAATTCATAGTGCTGATTCCTTAATTTTCCCATTGCCAAAACACCATTGTGTGCAGGTGCTTTGTCCTGATGAAAGATAATTTTTTCTTCTGCAAACCGGGTCTTTTCTGACGAATATTTCCCTCTAGTCTGGTTAAAAGATCGGAATAATATTCCTCAGTTATTCTTTTACCCTTTTCAAGATAATTATTAATCAAAATGCATCCAGAATCCAAAAACACCGACGCCCTGACGTTTCCTGCTGCTGAAATCGACTTTGTCTTCTTTGCCGCTAAACAACCGGCTTCTGTCCACTGTTTGGATTCTGGTATGTAATGGTGAAACCAAGTCTCATCTATAATAATAAATCGACGCATAAAACCAGTTTTATTCTTGCTGAAACGCTCCAAACACTGTTCAGAGTATTCATGCAAGTGCCTTTTTGATCTGCTATGAGCAAGCGCAGCACCCGTCTTGCGCAAAGCTTTTTCATTTGCAATTTTTGATGCAAAATATATTCTACACGTTATTTTGAAATGCTTACAGTCTCAGCAATTTCACGCACTTTGACTCGCTGGACATCCAATACCATATCGTGCACTTGATCAATGATTTCTGGTGTTGTTACATTTTTGGGACGTCCTTCACGTGGATCATCTTCAAGACTGGTACGGCCATGATTAAACTCGGCAGCCCATTTCTTAATTGTCGAAAACGAAGGAGAGGAGTGTCCATAAACTTTTATGAACTTCGAATAAATTTCATTTGGCGTTATACCTGCTTTTACAAAGAATTTTATAACCGTACGGTAGTCAATTTTACTAATTTCAATGGACAGAGACAGCACATTTGCTTATGACAGATGTAGCAAGTTAAAAAAAGTTTGAGCCGATAGTGTTGCCATCAATGGTCGAGACCGAGAAAGTTTCAGACAACTCATGTATTTACTGAATTATATCAATGAATTTCTTCAAGTTACCTACGATATCTACTTTTTACTTTTTTGTGACGATGGCAGTAACAGGCCAGACTTGTTGTTCACATTCACAACTGATGTATCATGTGCTTGCAGAAATATACAGTATACGTTAATTTCTTATATTTTGTGTATTATGTTTGCAATTTTTTTAAATTTCTCTCAGTCATCTTACAGTGATTCTTTTTGAGATAGTTATAGATATGTTATTATAGTAGCGAAAAAAATTAACCAGAACAATCACATTTTAAATAAATATTTTAATTCCACAAGAAAATAAGTACGAAAGTAAACTCCAACTCTTACTAATAATTTAGGAATCTAATAATTGATATGTGCTCATCTGTTTCAGAGAAGTTCATTAATTCGCTAAACATGGATTCTTCCAACCCAGAACACATTTTTCTTATTTCTGCATCTCGAAACCATACTTTTATAGTGGATTGTATTAAGTTATCCTTTGTGCCAAAATTTAATTTCTAAGTCTCTTTTCACAAATTATCTATTGGATTAATGTCAGGCGATTACCTGGCAACTAAAGCAATTGGATGTTGCGATTTTTCAGGAACTCTTATTTCTTTTGAAGTTTGGCCTGGAGCGAGGTTCTGTTGGAAAATGAGTTCTTTGCCTTTCTGGTTTTGTTCAAACACTTTTTTCTCCAATATTTGTATGTTTGTCATTTTTCTTAATACCAGCATTAGGCCCAAGTTAACCTGGACCGGTCATTTGTCAAACAATCCCGAAACATCATTTTAGCTGGATGTTTAGGATCTTGTTGAAATTTGGCGAACGATCTTTCCATCCCCTGATTTACGCACTGGAAATTCGCTCTCTTTGAACAAAGAAATGACTCTCATCTGAGAATATGATCTTCTTCCAATTTTCTAAAGTCCAATTTTTGTACTTTTCATCCTGTCAGTGGGCAGTCCTTTCTGCTTCCAACAATCTTAGACAGACTCATGTTGGAAACATTAACCTGACTAGCTGCCCAGACTATTTAATTCTACAGCAGACAATATTGGATTCATTTTGCTTTTCCGTGTTGTTTTCCTTTTTGAATTATATGTTCCTTTTCTTAGGAGAAAGGTACCTGTCTCCCTAAACCTCTTTAAAATCACATTAGTAGTACCCAAACCAACATCACATTTATTGGCAATTTGTCTTTGAGTTATGACATGTGTTGAGAAAGAATACATTTCTTTGAACGCTTTCTTGTATATGCATCCGTTTTGTAACTATGCAAAATGAAGAAAAGACGACGAATGTCAATTTGTTTACACTACTAAAACGCACAACACTATTAATGAACATCGTAGAGACAGTTAAACACACAACACTCAATCAAAATGGTAAACTAAAACCAAAACCACAAACTTGACGAAAATTTGCCTTGTTCACTACTTTACATAATAAACCGATGTGATAGTCATTACTATTATGTATGAATAATTAAAATGAATAATTAAAAAAACGCAGATATGTAGGCATTTTTACACGTCTGCCCACTGGTAAGTCCGATCCGTTAGCCAAGTGACTATGCTCTTCGCAACATATGCCTGAGAAAGGAATGTCCTGGGTTTGATTCCCGTCGCCGACGTGCTTAAGGAGCTTAAGGATCTTATTCTTACATAGCCAAGTTAGCCATTCTTCGCTGTGGACTGCAGGGTATTTCTCCCCAGTTTATCTGGGGTTTTTCCTCCTGCAAGCAGGCAAACGCTTACAAGAAATTTCTATATCTACAGGAATAGAATCAAAATGCATAAATACAGTTGTGCAGTGATTGTTAATAACACTTTTATTTTTGATATAGTTATTAGGATTTGGGTTTTAAAATAATTTTAACATACCAAAATGTGTGATAAAAGAAAAACAAAACTATCAGCCGCAGAATATTGCAAACGAAAATCGAAAAAAAAAGCGATATTCTAAAACAAAGTGAGGCTTTGTATAAATATTGAAAAACTGGAATAGCTAATGTAGAACAGGTAAGAATATGCGAAAGGACCGAAACCAAAAATTTGAGCTCATGGCAAGTACTTATAATTGTGATCTCAATAATGTTGATAGTAGTAGCAATGACGGCGAAAACGAAACTGGTGTAACATCTTCCTCTTCAAAAAAATTAAGTGATGGACTTGAAATGAACATTGATCCAGCAAGATGGAATCCCTCTTTAAGTGATGCTGAAAGGGAAATCGTAATGAAGGGTCTGCCGGCGAGACCAAAAAGGGATTTCATTTTTTTGTGCAGCTCTAATGGTCGGAAATTTTCATTAAATCACTAGGGAACTAAGCAATGGGAAACATATTAATCGGCCATGTTTAGTGTATTCTAGAGAAAAGGATTCTGCATTTTGTTTCTGTTGTAATTTGCTTTCCAGTAATAACATTTCACTCAATGCTGACGTATATAACGACTAAGGGCATTTATATCTATATCATAATAGGGTGACATACGTACCGTTTATTTTTCATATTTCCGGGTCGTCCCGTCGTTTAAAAAAAATGTTAGTTTAGTCCGGTTTTTAATAAAAACAATAAATATACTTTAATATTGGTCAATCATAAATTATTATTCATAACCTATAATCGTATATCAATATCACGGATACCAGTAATTTATATAACCATGGAGTCGCAGCACATCTCAGACGCGGCGTCTGTTCTGCTGTAGCGTAGTTTTTGTTTTGCCTGTACGCTAACCGGCGGCTTTGTTATTCAATGCTGTTAGTTTAAATTTCATGTTTTTTAAATTTTAATATTATTTTGTAAAGTTTTAAGTCTTATTTTTTAAAACCTTAAGTCTGTCCTTGCAATGAAGAAGAGGCGAAACTGTAGTTTTTAAAGACGATCCCCAGAAACAATTCAAATTTATTAAACTGGACAAGCTGTGTAGTGATCGAACAAAACGGTATGCCAATATTGTAATGTTAATTTTTCCGTTGCTCATGGAGGCAGAAGCAACATCAAGCAAAATCTACATAGCCAGAAACAAAAGGATGCTAAAAATACTCTGGCTTCAGTTAAAAACATATGATAGTGAAAGCGATAAAATTGAAGCAAGTGAAGCTCTTGTTGCTTATCATACTGCGCTTCACTGCCAAAGTTTTTGCGCAAATGATTGCTTGTCGATATTGATAAAAAAAATTTATGAACCAAAATTTTCTTCAATGTATACCAGATCAGAAGCAATAATTACCAACGCTTTATCACCATACATATTGGGCGAAGTAATACAGGATCTGAATAAAACAAAATGCATTATAGTCAGTTTAGATGCATCAAACAAAGAAGACATTACACTTTTTCCAAACGTTGTGCGGTACGTTTTGCGAAATTGTGGTGGTCAAGACATGACTCTAATTCATTTCCTTACCTGGTAAAACATTTGACCTACACTGTTGAAGGAAGTAAGTGCCAAATTTACCTTACAAAACAAAATTGTTGCTTTGTGTGGAGATAGCAAGAACACCAATTTTGGTGGTTGCAAAAGACTTGGCAAAACTAATGTGTGGCAAAAACTTGAAACTGAACTGAAGAGGCAGATTATTGGTATTGGTTGTGAGGCACACGTTATGCACAATTGTCTCCAGTGTGCTGTTGACTGTTTACCAATGTATATATATACACAGTCAGAGTTGAAGAACTGAAAAACGTTTATGACTTTACAGGAAAGAATTACGCTAAATTGTTAGAGTATGTAAATACAGGATTTTTGTCCTTGGGTCCATCAACTGATAGAATTTTAAGCATGCTTGATGGGCTTTGTTCTTATTTACTTTTTCAAGAAAAATGCCCTGTTATGTTGCGAAAATTATTTGAATATCCCTGTTTGAAATTGTGATTGTCATTTGCAAGAGATCAAGTCTCTATCTTCCAAACATACATTAGCTTAATTGAAAAATATAATATTTCAGCTACAAAGGTAACCATGAACATTGAAAATCTTGGAAACAATTTAGTGTCCGGAACATAACCCCAGTCTCGTTTTTGCCATCCCAATGTCCCGTTTTGGTCTCAGGGAAATATGGTCACCCTATATCATAATGAACACAAAAAATCTAAAAGCCATTTGGAGTCCCATGAGAAGTGGATTGAGTTGTCGTCTAGGGGCTTAAATTAGAACTGACGATTGATTCAACGCAACAAAAAATTTTAAATGCAGAGGCTCGACACAGAAGAGCATAATGGAACGCCTAATTGCCATTGGTTAATTTTTAGCTCAACAATGTTTTCCCTTTTTGGGAACATCTGATAAATTATATTTCATAATAAGGGCAATTTTCGAAGTATGTTGAATTAATTGACAAATTCGATAATACTATGTCTGAACATTTACTGAGAGTATCTCGTGGATCGGCCCAACATTATCTTGGGAAAAACATTCAAAATAAATTGATTTCTCTCCTCTCTGAGGCCATAAGAAGGAGAATAATTTCTATGGTGCAACTCTTACAATTAACACTAATTGTAAGAGTTGTTGATATGGATCAACGTGATATCAGTATCCATGAGCACTTTGTTGCATTTTCCTGTAGAAGTCACTACAGGCTCAGGCTTGTCTGAATGTATTCTTAAAAATGGAATCACAAACATGTGTGGCCAGGGTTACGACAATGGATCAAACATGAAAGGAAAACATTCAATAGTTGAACAACAACACATTAGGGATTTGAACTAGAAAAAGTTTTTTATAACTTGTCCTTCTCATTCTCTGAAATGATTTGTCAATGATGCTGCTATGTAGTCTAGTGCAGTGCTTCCCAAACTGTGGGCCGCGGCCCCCTTGGGAGCCGTAGGTTTTGTTGAGGGGGAATCGTGAAATAATGAAAACAAATTTAAAATCTTTTAAGACTAGGTAGATTTTTTTTAACTTAAAAGAAATGTATTTAATTATTATTTTTTTATTGTTGTTATTTTTTATATTTTAATGGGAAAAAAATCACACATTGGTGCGGGTTCACAAATTTTGCTTCCTGCGTATTTCTGCGCTTAATGAATATCAGTAAATATATGCTTATTCATATAAGTTTCATTTCAAACCAAAAATCTAAGAATTGCAGTTTCAAATATTTCATCTGATATTGGTGTAGCAGTACTGAAACACATCCATCACATTAAATTGTTATTAAACTTCTTTTATGTTTTTAATTCTTTCTTTATTACTAATCGTTTTACGTTTCATGTGCTTGTACTACGATGTTGTTCAAGGGGAGCCGTGAAATATTTTAATTTTTCCAAAGGGGGGGGGCATGACATCCACAAGTTTGGGAAGCACTGATCTATTGAATGGATTTCATTTTTTTTGAAACAGTTCAGAAATTGTATATGTTTTTCCCAGCATCAACACTGAGTTGGGGAATCCTTAAAAAACATATTACAAATCTGACTCCCAAGTCACTAACTACCACCCGCTGGGGATCTAGAATCAAAACCATTTGTCCTTTAAGATATTGTATTAAAATTTTATGATGCTCTAATAGAAATTGCTGATTACGTGTCATTGGACAAAATGGCGAGACGCTGAAACTCTTACTAGTAATTTCAGAAATTTATATTGGTATGTTGTTTAGTTATATGGCACTATGTTTTAAATGAAATTAATGTTGCTAGTAAATTATTGCAAAGTATAAAAATGGAATTGTCCGCTGCCATATCTACTTTAAGAAATGTTCTCTAGAGCCTTGAGAATATCAGAAAAATGATGAATCATTTCAAAAGTTTCTTGTATATGCTACAACATTAGCTGAAAAAATTGGAGCTGATCATATTTGAAACCAACGTTTGTAAGTACTAGAGTGCGTCGGCAGAAAAAACAACGCGATTATGAAGCAATCTTTGAGCCCCTTTCTGATCCCAAAACTAAATTTAAAATTGAGCTTTTCTTTATTATTATTATTGATGTAGCAATGAGTTCTATCCACGAAAGATTTGGGCAATTGGAACACCACAGCTCACATTTTTATATATAATATCCCTAAATTGAAATTTGAGGTGACAAATGGGCTTTAAAACAAATGCAAATATCTAAAAGTATTCTAACCAATCAAGATAATAGAAAATTTGATGCCATTGAGCTATTTGATGAATTGAAAATAGTTCCCCATTTAATACCAAAAAATACGCTGCCAGCATTAAGTCTGTTCCTGTTTAATATTGTGATGGAGGTAGTTAAATGGAGGAGGTGAGAGAAGACGCGCCTTGGACTATGTTGTATGCAGTTGACATCGTGCTGTGTGCAGAATCAAGAGAAGAAGTGGCAGCTAGATGAAAGTACTGGAAGGGAGAGGTATGAGACCGAGCAGAAGTAAGACAGTGTATGTGTTGCAAAGTGGATGGCAGCCAAGAGACAGATCTGGAGCTGGAAGGAAATGTCATCAGGAAGGTCAATGACTTTAGATACTTCGGTTCAACAATGAAAGAGGATGGTGAGGCTGAGAAGGAAGTGGGATGCAGGATGGAGGAACTGGAGAGAGATGGCTGGAATGCTATGCTATAAGAGGGTGCCGATCAATCTAAAAGGCAAAATCTACAGGACAGTATTGAAACCAGCTATGACGTATGCTATGGAAACTGTGGCCCTGAGGAAAATAACATCAGCAGGATGGAGGTAGCGGAGATGAGAATGCTTATGTGGATGTGTGGTGTGATCAGAATGGATCATCTGAGAAATGACTATGTAAGTGGAACGGTGAAAGTTACGAACTTAGGGGCAAAGATACAGAAGACAAGGTCGAGATGGTTTGGTCATGTGATGAGGAGGGAGGAAGATTACGTGAGAAGAAAGGTCATGCAGACAGATGTGCAGGGGAGGAGGAAGCGTGGACGGCCAAAGAAGAGGTGGAGGGAGATGGTAGAGGAGGACTTGAGGATGAAGAACTTGGATGTTAAGCTACAGCCCAAGACAGGAAGTTGTAGAGGAGATTCACCACAACTGTGAAAAACTGCAGAAGATGAAGTTGCAAGCGGCGAGTGTAGTCTTTCAAAACTAAAACTTGTTTAAACTTATTTATGTTCTACAATGGCCGAAACTCGATTGAAAGGTATTTCTCTGATTTTAATTGAACATGAAATTTGTGTGAAATTAGACTACACTGGCCTTATTTGTGATTTTTCGAATATGAAAGCAAGAAAAGTTTCGTTTTAAACAGTAGGTTTACATTTTATCATGTTAATGTAGATTATCTTATGGTAAGACATTGACTCATGTTCAAAAATCTAAAAAAAAATAATATAGTTACGTGTTTGTGATATAGTTCTTCATTCCATCACGTGATGTGCATTACTTACGTGTAAGTTAATAGCAATACATTATAAAAACAATATTTTTAGGATGTGTTTATAGTATTTGATATCAATGAATTTTTGAGCAATAAAATTGTTGATATTTCAAATAACCTAACTTTGAATAATTGCCTCTTTGTTATAATTTTAGTAGATTTTACAGCAGGTGCATTTACTCTGCGTTTGACGAGTATGCTAGTCTTCATTTGATTTTAATTACCCATGTGAAGATGCACATTTTCAGAACAAAATTCCACCATTAAAGGGTTAATTATCTCTCTCTTCCTGTAAAAAATATAGTTTATGATAATTTTTCATTAACTAATGAATTTTCATTAGCTAATTCTACTATTTAGAATTTATGATCAGACATGTTGAAACTTAGCTTAACATCATGCTTTTTAAGACGTCATTAAAAGAGATTTTTTAGGAGAAAGAGGTGGCAATATAAGCCATTGCATGGGCAACAAAATTCCTAGGGCCGGCTCTGCATGAAACCATATGCCATATAACCCCATGGCTTTCTTCGCTTTTTGGTTATGCAATAATAGACTAAGCATTACCCTTGAAAATGATCATTTAGTAAGACAACTATTTGATTTGTTGTGTTTCATCATTACTATCAGCCATGTTTAGGTCGATTTCATGGCAACCTCCAAAGACATCCACAAGGCGACAGATGAGACCCTGAATTGGCTTTATTGACTAGAAAATGACCTATAGCTGCATTGTATTCTTTTCGCCATAAGAATAAATAAAAATAAACTACTATCAGCACTTTTTATAGCCATTCTTCCATGGTCTACTTGCCATATAGCGAAAGAAACTATTTAGGAATTTTTTTTCTCCTGAATAGATAGCTTCCTCTAATAATTACCCTTGGCTGTAGCTTACCAGCCACTCTTCCTGCCTGTGCTCTGTACTGCTTATATACCAAGTCCCTTAGAATTTTATTAATTAATTTTGGTGAAGATGCTGTAGCTGATTCTATCTCTGTTGTCTTCCTTGTATATTTTTGCTTTTGTAAGTAAACCCCATGATCCCAGTATGTGACCTATCAACTCACTGTCAGTTGAAAAGTCCATATGATGTTTTTCTCTCAATGTCCACAGGATGTCCACTCGGTTTCGAAGACATCGAAATCGACATATAGAATACATCTTATATCGACATATAAAATGCTTTAATTTTTTTTTTTTTTTTTCAGTTTAATCTGTTTCATTTGGTTTTGAAGATAAGACCACTTAAGTGGTTAGATGTTAGCGCAATGCATTGTAATTATAGTTCTGTTATAATTGCAATTCTCTTTTTTATCAAAATAAAAAAAATCAGTTAATGCCTTTTTATTCCCATATATAGAGAGTAGGCGAGGCCATTCTTTAGCCCTATCTAACTTTTGGAGACTGAGTGGGCGGTTCAATCTCCACTGGCACCCAATTAGAGATAGCTATCACTAATTAAGCAGCACACAGTGAAGAGAGGCGGCTCAACAAGTGCCGCCATCTCATGGTCCCTTACCCTAACACTCGTATTTAATGTCTGAAATAATGTGGATTCTACGGTCGATTTTATTGAGTTTACGGGACGAAAAACCCGAGTTTCTGTGAGAAAAAACCCGCTTGCCCGTGCCAGAGATCGACTAACTCGGGAACCTGTCGAAAAAAGGCTTAGAAAAATTTCTTCTAGTCCCCGACTAGATTCGAAACCAAGTCTTCCTTCGTGCGGTCAAGCGCCGTGGTGTGCAAATGCCACATCCACTGAGCTACACAGGCTCTTTCTCTTATTTATTTATTTTTCTCATTGCATTGGATATCTGGTGATTTGAAAGTATGTCACTTATTTTATTTATTCATATGGAGTTTCCTCCCTTTTATCCCCCATCCCTATTGGGGGAGAGTTGATCCCCCTCATGGGGGATTAAGTATTTATGGCTGTAGATATGTGTGTTCACGGGGTCTGCATGCGGGATGAAAAACCCCAGATAAACAGGGGGAAAAACCCTGCTGTTCACGCCCAAAACTGGCTAACTTGGCTACGGCTGAGGAAGATCCTTAAGCTCCTCACGCCGGCGACGTGAATCGAACCCTGGACATTCCTTCCACAGGCATATGGTTGCGAAGCGCAAAGCCCCTAGGCTAACCGCGCGGACACTATGTCACTAATGTCATGCAATTGGTCTTTATGGAAAACGGAGAATTATTTATCATAGACATACGCTCCAGTTGAATATCAGTTTTTTTTTTATCGATGTATTTTTCAAATATTGCTAAATATATTTCTTGCCTTGTTTTTAGCATGTAAATTATTTATGTAATTATGTAATGTATGTAATATAAAAAAAACTTGTATGTAATTATTTATCATAGACATACGCTTCAGTTGAATATCAGTTTTGTTTTTTTTTGTCCATATATTTTTCAAATATTGCTAAATATATTTCTTGCCTTGTTCTTAGCATGTAAATGTATTTTCACTACATTCTTCAAGATAACGCAGTTTTTCTGAGGTATACATTCATCTAAACTGCTTATGTTTCATTGCAGTTTCTGTTGA
This sequence comes from Typopeltis vanoorti, assembly GCF_054136105.1. Classification (NCBI taxonomy): domain Eukaryota; kingdom Metazoa; phylum Arthropoda; class Arachnida; order Uropygi; family Thelyphonidae; genus Typopeltis; species Typopeltis vanoorti. The sequence goes on from NC_143567.1 coordinate 82,355,208, forward strand.
GTTTCATTTTGTGAATCACGTGATACGCACACCCTGAGTCTAGATTGCATGTCATATGACCATAATTGTCTATTTTTAGCCAATGAGATATCACGAGTTGTACAGCGTAGCAAAATGTGTGTAAATTTCCTAGATAGGAAACAAAAGTGTAGTATACCACATGGCCGTATGAATGGTACGGGTTGACTAATGGCGCCTCTTCTGTCACGGTTGTTTACCAGCCGAAGACGGCAATTCAGAAGTCATTGTACTGAAGATTTAATATTGGAAGCGAAGAGGTAAGGCCTGATGTAAAGATAAGGCGCCGAAGGTATTAAAGTGTTTTGCACTTCGTATTTTCCGCTATTTGCGCACGTTAGGTATCCAAGAATATGATGTTTTGTGTTATATGTAAAGCGAAGAGTAGCCAAAATTTTTTACTTAACATATTTTTTGTATATTTCCAAGAAATCTGGTGGCATAATAAGTTCTGATATGTGTGTGTATATATGTATGTCACATTCAGGTTTTATATATATAACCTAAAGTGCTAAGTAATTTAAAAACAAAAACTCTCATGTGAAGATGATATGAAAATCCACATACAGAATTTAAAAGGAAAAAAAATAAAGAGAGAGAGAGAGAGAGAGAGTGAGAGCTAGAGGGCAGATCATAAAAGCCACCAAGCTAGACAAATGTAACTAAATAGCGTTCATCACGGATGCGTAAGAATCCCCAGTATTTTCAAGCCGACGAGTTTTTTTTTTTAGTTAAAAAAAAAAGTTGGCTTTCACTTGACATCTAGATTTAACCTCTAATCTGCACAACGTTCATTATTATTATTGCTTTACGGAATATTACGACTTGTCCTGAAAGCGAGTTTCCAGTTTCTTAATAAGACAATTTCAATATGTTTTTGTCATCTCATCTCATCACATGAGAAGAAAGGTGTATACTGACACAAAATGCAAATCCAAAGCAGAGAAAGCTGGTGCGTGTGTGTGTAACCTGAAATGCTCAAAATTTAAAAACAAAAAGTATCATGCGAAGGTGATTATACAGAATAAAAATAAAATAATAAAAAAAGCTAGAGGTTAAATCATAAACGCCATCAAACTAGGCAAATATAACTAATGAGCATTTACAGACATGTAAGAATCCCTTGCATTTTGTAAGCCAATGAGGTTTTTTTTTTTTTTAAAGAAAAAGTTGACTTTTGCTTGACATTTAGATTTAACTTCTAATCTGCACAACATTCCTTATTACTGTTGCTTTACGACTTCCCACGAAAGTGAGTTTCCTTTCTTAATAAGACAATTTCAGTATGATGTCATCTCATCAGAAGAAAGGTGTACTGCTCCAAAATGCAAATCCAAAGCAGAATCCCATTTTTGTATATACACATCTTTTTCACAAGTGCTTACTCTTTTACATGACCTCTATAACTATAATATAATTCTTGCATTTTCTTAAGCATATCACAGTACCTGTCACTTTCCAAAGTTATAATTATCATATTCATAATTTCTTAATTCTCAGTACATTGTCAACATACAGAATACAAAAATTGCATCCTGCTGACATAAATCTATATTGATTTTCTTTGATAACCCTCTCCTTTTAATCATTCATTATGGTGAAATTATGGACATTATTACCATATTATTATTACATAACACCTCCATGGAGTCTGAATCATTGCAGGAGGGCACATCACATTGCTCACTATCTACACTATGTTATCTACTGCCTACTAATAGTATTTTTGCTTGTTAATTATATGTATTTTTTTTCTGACTGATTTGTCTCTATGCATGATGAAAAACTATAGTTTCCAGGAGAGGGAAAACAGTGTGTTATATGCTAAATCATCTTCAGTTGAAAAAGTCCATATAAAGATTCCTCTTGCCATAATGTTAAACTGCTAACTTTTATTTAGGATAAACTAAACTGATCAACCATTTCCACCTTCATATTAAGATTCATCATTGGGATGAATGAGCTGGAGCAATTGCTGGCAGCCAGACCTATCTTAATGATCTCCTAGCTATAGACATGAAATCACAAGCTATACAATCACCAAATAGTTCTTTTCAGGACAAGAAAAGAAACCTGGGTGTAAATTTCTAGATTTGCTAACTCAACATTGAAGGAATGAGCTTTTGCTAAAAGTCAATATCTCTCAAAAATCCTTTGAGAAAATGATATAGACATAGCTGTCATTCAAGAGATGCACCCAGATAATGAACAACAATTGAAATCTAGAGGAAAAATTGCAGAGAATGATATACTAGGAGCTACACATCACCAAGTCATGGCTGTGCAATTTTTGTATGCAATAATATAGAGAATGCTCACATAATATCAGCACATATTAATCAGAATATACACACTATCATAGCCAAAATTGAAGATCTCACAGTGGTTAATAATTATAAGTCTCCCCTGGTAGAATGGCCATCAGAAGTAATTCCCATATTTCCACATCATACTATTTACATAGGAGATTTTAACAGCCATCCAACCCTATGGAATTACAATAATAATGATGGAAATGGTGAAGCATTAACAAACTGGGCTGATCAAAACAATCTTGGCTTAAGAAAAGTAAATGAAATTGTAGTTGTGCTAGGTACAAACGATTTAACTGGCGCTAATTTCAGTATGAGAGGGGACATGAAAGGGTTGCTGGAAGAGGCAAGAGTGAGAAAGTGAAAATAATTAGCATTTTACCTTGCTATGATAAAAATGAATTAAAAAGAAGCGCTATGATGGCAAACGATTCCATGCATAGGCTATGTAGAAGGAATGGATGTGAGTTTTTGGATATGTGGAGTGAGTTTGAGGGAAGATTGGATTTGTATAAGAGGGATGACCTACACCTGAATGCTTTTGGTATCAGGAGTCTGGAAAAACTAATAACTAATAAAAACTGAGACCTAACACAGAGTCAGGGAAACTAAATTATAAATGGAGGAATGGTGTGAGTGTAAGGCGACAATGGTATATAACTGTGTTAATGATGGGAATGGGCTTTTTCATGGAAATTTTATGAGCCGAGAACAATTTCGGGTTTGTGTTCGTCCGGTTCGGACCCATCATATGTGTGCAAAGATGTCTACATGTGTAAGGCATTAGAGAAGAATAGAGATCTGCAAGTTGTCCAACTGTGTCAAGCAGACTGCAAACAAGAGTATACAAAAGAACACACAGGTAGATTATTATGTCTGTATATGAATGCTAGCAGTATCAGAAACAAAGGGGTAGAGTTTGTTGCCTTAGTCAATATGTTATGACCTCAGATTATAGGAATTAGTAAGACCTGGCTATCAGAATTGGACCTACTAGCTGGTATTGAGTGTCATAGGTACAGTATTTTTAGGAAGGATAGAGTGGATAGGAGAGGAGGGAGTGTGCTGCTAATGATATTGGATGACTTAAATCCAGTTAGAGTTGAGACCTATTAATATAGTAATACTACTACCAATATTTCATGTGGCAGTGAGTTTGAAGCAATCTTGTGGTAGGGGAAATCTAACAAGACAAATTACATGGTGGGGTGTTGTTACAGATCTCATGGATTAGTAGCTGGTGTTGAAGAAATGCATCACCAAATAGAAAAGGTGAGTGCGAAAAGAGTAATCATAATGGGAGACTTTAATTATCTAAATATTGATTGGGTAGCAGCAGAATCTCATCAGAAGAATGAAAATGCATTTATTGAGCTATTATGGGACAACTTCCTCAAGCAGCATGTGACAGAAGTAACTCTAGATCAAAGAGTGTCAGAGGGTGTTTCAGTTAAAGACATACTATTCTGCCTCCAGTTGGTGACAGTGATCATGCGGTACTCACTTAGGAAGTGACTAAGTTTATGAATGTTCCATTCAGAAAAGGTTACATGCTGAACTACAAAGCAGGAAATTATGACCTACTGAGTTCAGTGGAGTCATCTGTTTTCAGGATGATCTTCTAATTTATTCAGCTACTACAAATATACTTTAATAAAACATGTTATCTTAATTACAGTAAATAAAGATCATTACATATCAAAATATGTATAATATCTAATTTTTCATCATTTTATAGCACTGAATGTGTTTCACTATGAAATAGCCATTCAAAGTAAAATTTGTTGATACATAACAAATTAGAATTTTCACGTGATATTTTTGGAAATTCCTCTTGTCTAGACATGGAAACATGATCACATGTTCATTATAGTTGCAACAGTGAGAGCATCCCTGGAAATTAGAATAAGTACCTCATCTGAGTAGTTTTGAACAGCCCTCATATACATCACACAAAGTGTATAAAGGACTACTTCCTATTCTTCTAATAATAATCAGATTCAAGTAATTTAAGTGATATAATCTCTACTTACTCTAAAAGAAAGTCTTCTTCCCATATAGGATCAGGGGGACACTTTACTTGGGTTCGACAGACTTTCACCTGATTTTGAGAAATAATACAGAAAGGATGCGGAACTAGTCGTACAGGTAATCGATGAGCTTCTAAAAGAGTTAGATGAAGACTGCGAACTTCTGTAACATTATGACTTGGAGCCCTTCCCCGAGGAAGTTGGGGAGAACATAAGGGTTTTATAGCTTGTATCCATTCCTGAGCTTGGATAATCTTATCCTTTTCCCAAATTTGTATACTAGGATCCTTATTCTTTAGAGTTTCAATATTAAATACTTGATCACTATCACTAGTATCTAGAAAAACTTCAGGAGACTGCTTTAATTTTCCACTGTCACCTGATTTCCTATCCAAACAGCATTCTATTCCACACAATGATACTGTATTATCAACAAAATTACACACAAACCCATGACGTTTCAGAAAATCAATTCCAAATATTATTTGTACATTTGGATTTGAAGATTCTGGAAGAACAATTAATGAATGAGAAACTTTCAATGGAAAGCAAGGAATTGAAATAAAGACATTGATTTGCCTATAAGCTGAAATTTCAGATTCAAATATTCCTTTTAACTTAATTGGATTGCTTAAAACTGAAATATCATTTGGAATTAGAGATTTAATTTTGTTAAATAAGCTATAAGAAATGAGTGAAATGTGTGCACCTGTATCAAGTAAGATTTCACAAGGTACATCTTCAATAAATCCTTGTAATACTGTTAAAGGATTACTTTCATTAGCATAAGGAGCTAATGCTACATCAAACTTTCTTTTATGGTTATAGCTGTCTTTGGCTTTACCCATGTTTAGTGAATAGTTTGACATTTCTGTCCTTGCCAGTATAATATTGGAATAATAACTAATTCCAGATTTATTTTTATTCTCTGATTTCTTATTTTGAAAACAAGATCTATCTCTAACATAACAATCTTTAGCAAAATGACCCTGTTTATTGCATCTAAAACATTTTGGAATGTATCTTCTATGAGATGCTTTATTCCTATCAATGTCATCAGATTTACAAGAAAAAGATTGATTATCTGTAAGATTTTTGGATATTGATAAATCCGACATCATCTTAAACAGAAGTTCCTGTCCTTGTATTATGGGTCTCTGTTGTCTTTCTATTTCTTCACTCAGAAATGTTTTCAGTTCCTCATATTTTTCCAAATCATGTAATTTTATCCTGGAATCAGATTCTGGAATATCTTTAGTAAAATTCACAGAAGTTTCCTTAGACTTTTTCTTTTTATTTTCAGCTTTACCCTTTTGAAGCTTTTCTTCTCTCATTTTATCAGTACCCACAATGCTAGAAGAATGAGTTTGATTATGCTGAAAACAATTTACTTGCTTATTGCTTGAGGAATGAAAAATATCTCTTAATCTTTCTTCCTTTTCTTTAACAAGCTCAAAACATTGTTCAAGGTTTCTAACTTTTTTCTTATACGCTGTTTCTTTTAAATTATCCTTGAGGCCAAGCCTAAATTGATTAAAGAGCAACCATTCTAAAGAGGATTTCTCTTCAGATGAAATATTAAATCCATGAGCAATGGTCCACAATCTATGATAATATTCAGAAACAGATTCCTTATTACTTTGGATACACTGTTGAATCTTCCAAATGTTAGGCCCTAATTCTCTTACATTTGAAAATTCTGATATTAGCAAACTTTTAAAGGTTGCATAATTGTCAGTATCTCTTAGTAAAGGAGATGTATTTAAAAATGTTTTGGCTTTTCCCAACAATTTATTACGAAGTATAATTAACAAGTGAAAATCTGACCAATTTCCTAAATCTTTAATTTTTTCTGCATACTTAAAAAATGTTTCTATGCTTTCACTACTATCACCTGAGAAAGAAGGTATTACTAAGGTTGGATTTATTAACCTAAAAAATTCTTCATCATTAACTGAAGGAACTTTACCACTAATATTACTATTTTCTGTAGCCATTTTTTTTTTGATTTGAGTCAAGATTTTCCTTTTGGATTCTAAACTAGTTTAGTCATAACCAATTATCCTGTCGGCTGCGCCATTGTTAATATTTAATGAATTTTCCTATAAGCTGCCTGCGCCATTGTTATTTATAATGTGTATTATAAATAATATTTCATTTACTAACAATTATTTTTAGTTTTTGACTCCGAGTGTCCCTATATGTTATTATATTTGCACAAAGAGTTCACTCCAATTGGTGCAATGACTTTAACTCACTTTTTCAGAATCCAGCTAATCATTGACTCAACACCAAGTACAAAATAAACACATTTAATAAAACTTAAAACAATATATATACACTTCTAGTAAAATTACATAACTACAACTACAGATTAAATGGATCCAAGGCCTTATTAAAAAAATACAAACTTACTCTTAAGACAAAACACTTTTTCTTTACAATCACAAAAAAAATGTTCATAGTCTTATTCTCTTCCTGTTAAGGCTCTTTCCAGAAGTTACAAGGTTCTGTACTTCATTTTTTAGGATCCCTTTAAAATTCCTTTTTACTGCCTCACACAAAACAAAATCAAGTTCCTTCCTACTTGAATATATCTTGGCCGGTTTATAAAAACTTAGTTTCAAGATTTCCCTTTTCTTTACTTATTCCTTCTTGAAACATATTATTTCTACTATTCCTTTTTCGGAATACAATATGAAATTTCCTTTTGACTGCCGCACACAAAAAATTCAAGTTCCTTCCTACTTGAATATATCTCGGCCAGTTTATAAAAACTTAGTTTCAAGATTTCCTTTTTCTTCTTTACTTATTCCTTCTTGAAACATATTATTTCCACTATTCCTTTTTCGGAATACAATATAAAATTTCCTTTTAACTGCCGCACACAAAAAATCAAGTTCCTCCCAACTTGAATATTCCTCGGCCAGTTTATAAAACTTAGTTTCAAGATTTCCTTTTTCTTCTGTACTTATTCCTTCTTGAAACATATTATTTCCACTATTCTTTTTTCGGAATATAATATGAAATTTCCTTTTGACTGCCGCACACAAAAAAAATCAAGTTCCTCCCAACTTGAATATTATTCGGCCAGTTTATAAAAACTTAGTTTCAAGATTTCCTTTTTCTTCTGTACTTATTCCTTCTTGAAACATATTATTTCCACTATTCCTTTTTCGGAATACAATATGAAATTTCCTTTTAACTGCTGCACACAAAAAATCAAGTTCCTCCCAACTTGAATAAAGACATACTATTCTGCCTCCAGTTGGTGACAGTGATCATGCGGTACTCACTTAGGAAGTGACTAAGTTTATGAATGTTCCATTCAGAAAAGGTTACATGCTGAACTACAAAGCAGGAAATTATGACCTACTGAGTTCAGTGGAATGGGATTGGTTGCTGAATGGAAAGAATATCGAGAGTGCATGGGAAGCATTTAAACAAAACTTAAATGATGCGAGATCAGAATGTGTCCCAAGAGTTCGAAGAATAAATAGAGTAGGAGTCAAATTTATGTGTAATCTTATTAAACAAGAGATTCGTAAGAAAAGGATGATGTAGAAAGAATACCGTTTGCATAAGGATGACGTTCGTTATTGAACATTATAAGCAGCAGGCCAGAATAGCCACAACTGTTGTACAGAAAAAGTCTGAGTATGAAAAGAAATTGGCTCTGCATGCTAAAGACAACCCACAGGAATTCTATCAATATGCTACAAGTAAAAGAAAGAATGAATATCAGAGAATAACCCTTCTAAATCCAGATGGTGCGAGGGTTACAGATGCAGAAGAGGTTATTCAGTTAATGAGGTCCATTTCGTTAAAAGCTATTAAACTGGTGAACGCAACATTGAGTGCACTGTTACCCCTTCACTAGATGAAGAAATGCAGGTGTGTGAGGCCGAGGTATTAGATCTGTTGCACAAACTGAATAACAATTCAGCAATAGGGACTGAGGTAATATCAGCACATCTGCTAAAAGAATGTGCAGCTGAACTGGCCATTCCTTTGACCAGGATGTTTAATGAGTCTCAAATCAGGGAAGATTCTACAGGAATGGAAGGAATGTATGGTAATTCCATTGCACAAGGGTGTTGCAAAGACTGATGTATCCAACTATCGACCAATTAGTATCTCAGGAGTGCTGGTGGTGAAGATTTTGGAAAAATTGGTTAGGTCCTGCATTCAGAAATGGGTTGACAGTGAATCTCTACTTTGCAATAAACCACATGGATTTACTAAGGGAAGGTCTTGTTTTAGCAATTTGCTCACATTCTATGACAATGTTACCATTGAACTAGACAAGGGGAATGGATATACCATGATACTTTTGGATTTTGCTAAGGCTTTTGACTGAATACAGCATGGCAGACTGCTGCATAAATTGGAGAAAATGGGTTTGGGTTATACAATATTAGCATGGATAAGAGGATGGCTGACTGACAGATATCAAAAATTGGTATATAGGAGATCTGAGTCTGCAAGGTTTAAGTTAACAAGTGGTTTACCACAAGGATCAGTGCTTGGGCCACTATTCATTAATAATATTGGGAAGGATTTGACAAGCGACATACAGTTATTTGCTGATGATGCAAAGATAGGTAAGGTAATCAGGAATGCTGCTGATATGCGGTCTTTGTAGAATGATTTGAATAGGCTGAAATTGTGGGCATGGGAAAATGAGTGTCAGCTCAATGTCAGTAAATGTACAGTCATTCACTTCGGCATGATTAGATATCCAATGTTGTATTATATTGGTAGGATGAGGCTAGGGATCTTGGAGTGTTAATAGATAGGAAGTTGAAGTTTGTGGCAAAGATTGCAAATACAACTCAAAAGATAATTTCAATGCTGAAAGAAATGTTCACATGTAAAGATAAGGATGTTATTTTGTCTCTTTACAAGGCCTTTATAAAACCTCACTTGGACTATTGTGCGCAGGTCTGGTTTCCTAGTTTCCGTTGTGATTCTGATATATTGGAGAGAGTACAAAGTTGAGTGTTAAAAATGATATGCTGCCCTATTGCGCTCCTCAGTAGCTGTTATAAACTCCTTGAAAGACTCCTTAACAGAATTGTTGAATACTGATTATGAAGACAGATTGAGAATTTGTAGACCGCAGACACTAGCAAACAGGATAAAGAGTGGTGATATGATTGAGACTGACAAACTTCTGAAAGGATCATACAGGATTTCAATTGATGGAATTTTTCAATTTATGGAGGATGGGAAAAGGACAAGGGGGAGGGATCCTTGGAAGCTGAGAATAAATGCTGCCAAGAAGGGGGCGGGAGCTAGATTTTTTTCTCAGAGGGTGGTGCATGATTGGAATGGATTGCAATTGGATGTTGTGAGTGCAAGCAGTGTGAATGAATTCAAGAATAAGTATGATAGCTGGTTTGTGTAGTATGTGGCCTCCCTCGATGAGTCTCTGACTCTCTGGAGGTCTCTCTTAATAATATTTGATGCAAAGGACAAAGGAACCTTTAAGGCTGTAGCATAGAAGAGGAAAGACAACCCAGACCTCTACTTTGTTACCCAAAATTTGCAAAATCAACTGCTGAACACAAGATGAGTCCTTGAAGATTTTCTACACAGCCAACATCGCCCAGTATTGGTAGAAGTACAAATACCAATAATACGGTCTATTCCATGACCAAGATGGAATTTTAGGAAAGAACTGGCAGGATTTTTCTCAAGAACTGGATAAAAATATTAAGATGGATACCACCTGTGAGTGAAAACTATGACAGATTCATTGGAGCAGTCATATCAATAGCGAAGAAGTATATTCCAAGGGGTTTCAGAAAGGAATACATATCTTGCTGGAATAAAGACTGTGAAGAGCTATACCAAGTCTATTTAGAATCTGGCAGCTGCAACATAGCTGACAAATTACTCCAGAAGCTTTATAATGAGTGCAGAGAAAAATGGATAAAACTACAGAGGACTTAGACTTAAAAAATCAAGTAGAAAAGCATAGAGCCTATTAAAGAAGTTAGGTGGAAGTAACCCAATCACTCAAAAAGATCCTTTGGTGACTCCAAATGAAATTGCCTGCTGAATAACCTTGCTGTCTAGAGACCCTCGAGATCATCAACACACACACACAGGAGGTTAAAAGATCACTCAGATACTTACGACAAAGTGCAGCTGATAGTTCCCAATTTTCAAGAGAATTTACCATGGACAAATAACTGAAGCCTTAAAGGAGGTGAAAACCAGCAAAGCATCAGGCTTAGATGGTATTTATCCTGAATTCTTGGTTAACTGTGGGGGAAAAAATGCTCATCAGTGGTTAACAAGATTCTTTTCTCAAATTTTAAGGACGGGAAACCTTCCAACAGTCTTTAACCTAACCAATATAATAGCCATATTAAAAACCCAACAAGCCTCAAGATCAAGCAGAGATCTGTCACCCTATTGCCTCCGCATCTGCTGTTATAAACTCCTCGAAAGACTTCTCCTTAACGGAATTGGACCAAAAATATCTGAAGTTATCCCTATTGAGCAAGCAGGCTTTAGGGCTCAACGTAACCCATATGGAAGCAGGCTTTCAGAGAGGTTTGAAAACTTCTTTTATGTTTGTTGACCTTACTGCCACATACCACATGGTATGGAAAGAGGGGTTACTATACAAGCTGATATGTCATACCATGCCAATTCATCATACATTTATTGATAACATGCTTTCTGACAGGTTCCTTCATGTGGAACTAAGAAACAAAATGAGCAAACTGAGAAAGCTGAACAATGGGCTTCCACAGGGCTCTATTAGCACCAGTCTTATTCAACTTATATGCATCTGATCTACTGACAGCTAGGTCAAGAAAATTTGCTTATGCTGATGATATAGCCTTTGCCACCCAACATGAGAACATCGAAATAACTGAAGATATTCTCACAAATGACCTCAGAACCATTGGAGAATACTTTCATAAATGGAGACTAACACCAAACCTCAATAAGACCAAGGTTAGCTCTTTTCACCTAAACACCAAATTGGCAAATAGGAGACTTCAGGTCAGCTTTAACAGCACAATGCTGTGGCACCAAGATTTCCCTAAATATTTGGGTGTTATCTTGGAAAGAACACCATCTTTCAAAAGACATCTGGAGAATATCTCTTTAAAGGTCAGAACCCATAATAACATCATACAAAATTGTGTGGTTCTACATGGGGGTTCTGCTATTACACTGCGATGTTCCACACTTGGCCTGGTCTATTCTGCAGCAGAATATTGTTCACCATATGGCTAAACAGTCCTCATGTTAAAAAAAAATTCGACACACAAATAAATGCAGTGGTGAGGACAATAACAGGCTGTGTCAAATCCACTCCCCTCTACTGGCTTCCAACTTTGAGCAATATATTGCACCACCGAACTTATGCAGACAAGATGCTCTATTTAAAAGAGTACAAAAAAAACAAACAGCAATCCCCTTTACCAATACACGAAGACCTCCCACATATAAATATAAATCGCCTTAAATCCTGACAGCCTCCACTAATACTGGCTGAAGAACTAGTAAATAGCAATTTCAACATTAATTCAAAATGGCTAGAAACTTGGAAAGACAAATTGCCACCAGACTTAAACAAGTATATCCTTCCCAACCAAATCCAAAAGGGATTGAGCCTCATGTCATCTATGGGAAAGCTTAAATAGGATATGCACAGGACATAGTATCTGCACAGACAGCTTACACAAGTAGGGAAGATCACCTACACCCCATTGTGACTGTGGAACCATAAACCAAACCATCCGGCATATTGTAGAAGACTGCAGCATAAGAGCCTATCTTGGTGACCTGAGAGACTTTTTTTGAGGCAGATCCTTCAGCTCTTTAGACTGGCTAGTTGAACTAGACTTAAAATTTTAGTGACCTTTTTACCTGATATGTACATTATCTGTCTCATTTTTATTGTCTGTACAAATATATTTATATATTTTGATGTCATGGTTTATTATTATGCCTTATGCTAAAAAAATCATTAGGAGTGCACTGTCATTTATATTTTGATTAGACATACACTGTCTAATCAAAATATAAATCTCACCCCTGTTATTTCACAATTGGCCTGCTAATCCTGTCAGGTGACACTCATATCACACTGAAATCCAGCCAGTATATATATGATACTGAAAGTATGTAATATACTGTTTATTTGGTGTTAATGATCATCATGGGCAAGGGATATGATCAGACAAACTGCAGAAAAGGTGATGGGTTGCAATATCCAAGAAACTGCCACTATTGTAGTCGTTATGAAATGCTGTAGTCATGACTGGATGTCTACAGCATTACAGATGGATCAGGTGGTAATTAGTGATTGTTTTACTAGAAGGTGGAGGTGTTCCATCAGAATAATGTGCCATGCAACATTCCGGTATCGTTTGAGAGTGAATCACAGAACATAACATCAACTTTGAGTTGTTGTTGTTATGGCTGCTTAACTTGAATCTCTTAGAATATCTATTAGAAAAAGCAAAAATGAAGAGTAAGAAAGTAAAGATTGTGAGTCTGCTGCCTCTGTATGATAGGATGGAATTGAGAAGGGCCATAATTGTCAATGAGAAGATTGTACAGAAGGAATAGTGTACAGTTTATAAATGTGGAGTGAATTTGGTGGACGTAAGGACTTGTGTATGACTGATGGAATGCATTTAAATGGTTTTGGAGTTAGGTGCTTGGAGAAAGTGTAGTTCAGTGAGAGTTTGGAAATGCAAAACCAGGGAAACTAGAGATAATTAGGAGGGAAGTAATCAAGCATGTGTCTAGCCACCTCTGGGATAGATAAGTATGAGTGCAAAATGATTATGAAGAGATGGGTGCAGTTTCCCAGGTTTCGAATCTGAATGGGCACGTAATGACATTATATAAGGGTAACTGTGGGTCAAAGGGATGTTGAAACATATGTGTACAAATGCCAAAAGCATCAGAAATAAAGGAGGTCTTTTTAGCATTGGCCAGCTCAACTTGGCCAAAAATTATTGGCATCCACAAGACAATGATGTAGTTACAGGGATAAAACGTAAGGGATATTGTATTTTCAGAGAAGATAGAAGAAATTGGGCAGGAGGAGGGGTGTTATTAATGAAAGTTGAAGAACTTCAACCAACAAAAATAGAAGTTAAGGAAGACTATAGGTCTGATGGTAATGGTCCATTCAAGGCTGTCTGATGTGAGCTAGAGACCAATAGGACAAAATATTGTTGGCACTGCTATAGATCTGGGGATCCAGAAGAAAATGTGGATGACTTGCATCAGCAGATTATCACTGAGAGTGCAAGCTGAGCAATTATCATGGGAGACTTCAACTATGATGATATAGATTGGAAGGAAGAAAGGGCACATGGCAAAATGTCAATGGAATTTACACAGTGATTAAGGGATAATTACCTGAAACTTCATGTGATGGAAGGGACCAGGGTTTGAGTGTTGGATCTGGTAATGGCATCGGAAAATCTACTGCAGTAGTTACTCTACCTCCGATCAGGGAAAGTGATCATGCAGTCTTGTCCTGGGAGGTTGTTCAACATGTGAAAATTTCAGTCAAGAAAGGCTTATGCAGGACTGCAAAGCTGGTGATTATAACAAACTTAGGAGGCAACTTGGAGCAGTGCCACGGCATAGGAAACTACGTGGAATGAATGTCATTAGTGCATGGGAAGTGGTCAAGGATTGTTTGAGTGAGGCAGTATTAGAGTGCATACCCAGTGTCAGGAGGATAAATTGAGTAGTGATTAAGTGGATGACTAGCAATATAAAGCAGGAGCTACAAAAAAAAAAAAAAAAAAAAAAAAAGAAGAAGAAAGCATTATGGAAGGAATATAAGCATCAAGGTGATCAGCATGCCCATGAGCAGCATAAAGCACAAGCAAGGAGGGTAACCAGTACGGTAAGGAAGGCTAAATCGATTAGATTTCAAGAGAAAATTAGCCAAGCAGGCCAAAGCATATCCGAAAGATATTTTTTGCTATGCAACAAGTATGAGAAAGAATGATTATGGAAAGATAACTTTACTCAGTGCTGATGATAGAAGTGACAGAAGCAGAAGAAATAGTTCAGTTACTAAGTGATCTTTTTAGGGTATATTATCCAGGTTGACTTTGCAGTTACTGAGGTGACCGAGACTGATGTAAGCTTTGAAGTAGATGAACAGGAGCTATTCCATATATTAAAAAATATCAGCATCAATACAGCAGTGAGCCTGGATAGCATATCTGCTTGTCTGCTATGAGAATGTGCAAGTAAACTGACCTCGCCTCTGACAAAGTTGTTTAAATCTCAACTCAGGCAAGGTTCCAAGGGAGAGGAAAGAGGGTAAGAGTTTCATTATATAAAGATGGCTCCAAGACAGAAGTAGCAAATTATAGACCAATTAGTATCCTTGCAGTGGTGGTTAAAGTATTAGAAAAGTTATATTTCAATGTGTAATACTCATTTAATTTAGTTTGTGAAATTGTTTAATGATTTGTTTAATGTTTAATGAAATTTAATGTTTAATGTTTGTTTAATGAAATTGTTTAATGATCACGTGATGCGGTGATTCCAGGGTGATTTGAAAGCAAATCCCACTAGGCATTTTCATGTGTGTTCAAATACCACACTGGGGCAAAGAAACAGAAAAGTGAGCTGGTATATGTGTGCCAAATGTGGCATAGCCTTATGTGTACACCCCTGCTTTCAAAATTACCACACACTACTAAAGTATTGAAATATTTTTGGGGAGGTGTTTCTCACTTGAAGTTGTGTGTGATATTATTTGACATGGAATAAACAAATAAATTTCAAGATAATTGGACATTCCTAACTTGAAAATAAAATTTCTATATAACAGTCTTGTTCAGTGACTTCAATTTATACAAGAAAACAGTGCAAAAATGTGTAATACATTATAGTAACTATTCATATTATTATAAAATATTTTATAATTGTGAAAATAACTCAGCAAGGAGGGTCATACTGGTTATTTAGTATTTCAGCAGTTAAAAGGTTAAAAATGAAATTCAGGAAAGGGTGGATAGGTATATATGATACTTTATAGGGAGCAGCATGACTTTATAAAGTAAACTAGTACCATCAATATGATACAAAATTTGTAATCTTTTCATCCCAAAGTGCATAACCTTGCATTTTACAACATTGAATTGACAACCATTGTCCTTTGCCCACACTGCCAATTTTAAGTCATCTTGTAAGATATCTACATTACCTTTATCACTATTGCCCTCCCTAGTTTTGCATCATTGGCAAACAACTGAATGTTGGCCTTTGGTCCTGCCTCAGTAATTTATTCACCTTTTTAATAAGGTGACAGCAGAATTAGATAAAGGAAATGGCTATACCATGATGCTGCTGGACTTTTCAAAGGCATCTGAAAGAATACTGTATGGAAAACTATTACATAAGTTGGAGCAAATGGGAATGGATATGAGTCTGGTGGCATGAATGGGGGTGGCTGATAAAAATCAGAGTGTGGTGTATGGTGGAGTGGAATCAAGGCAAATGAGGGACTAGTGGAGTATCCCAGGCTGTACTAGGACCATTACTCTTTAATTTCTGTATTAAGGATATAGCAGAAGATTCAAAGAGGAACATTCAATTGTTTGCCAATGATGCAAAACTAGTGAGGGCAATAGTGATAAAGGTAATGTAGATATCTTACAAGATGATTTACATAAATTTGCAGTGTGGGCAAAGGGCAATGGTTATCAATTCACTGTTGTAAAATGTAAGGTTATGCACTTCAGAATGAAAAGATTACTCATTTCGTATCATATTGATGGTACTAGTTTATAGGAAGTTGATGAGGTTAGAGGTTTGGGGGTGATAGTTGAGAGATTTGCAATTCAGAGGATATATTGCAAGAGTTGGGAAAATAGCTCAGAGGATAGTTGGATGCTGAAGAGCACATTGACAAGTAAAAATAGGAAGGTTATTATCCCTCTTTATAAGGCTGTGATTTGGCCACATGTTGACTACTGTGTGCAGAGATTTGGTCATCTGCATTTCTTGGGATTGGGAAATGGTGGAGAAGATTCAGAGACTGGTGACAAGTTTGTGGAATGGTCCATCTGAGGATAGACTGAGGGGGTGTGGGTTGCAGAGTTTAGCTGACAGGTGGAGGAGAGGGGGATATGATAGAAACTTATAATTTACTAAAGGGACACTATAAAATTGGCACAGAAGAAATTTTTCAGTACATTGGAGAGTAGGGGAAAAACAAGGGGTCACATTTGGAAGCTGTCTAAGAGTGTGGTTAGTAAGGGTGTGCAGACTAGGTTCTTTTTTTGGAGCATGGTAAATGAGTGGAATTGTTTGCCAGAGGCGGTTGTGAGTGCCTCATCAGTGAATTGGTTTAAGGAGGTGTATAATAGGTATTGTGTTAAATAATAGGGTGCGTCTCCCATGATGAGTCTTTTGCCTCCATGGAGTGCCCATATAAATAATAATCTGTTCTGTAAGATCATAGGATTCAAATACTCCATTTGAATCTTCTATGCTGAACACTTGCAGGCTCCCTGGAAAGCAATTCTGATATAGTACAGCAGCAGCCTCATCTACAGCAATGTTGAAAGGTCGTATAGGCAGTGGCATAGCTAGGTTTTTTGGTGCCTTTAGCAAATTTGTAACTACTTGCCTGTTTTTTTAGTGTGACCGTTTCAATAAGTGGTAAAATCTTTCATTTGCACCCTTAAGAACTGTCCCAGTGCATAACATTGTATGCCTCTGCTTATATAGAATCCATGCCATGTTGTAGTGGCACACAGTAAATGTGGGAACTACAAACTTTTACAGCAGTGATCATAATATTTTGACTGGATATACAATTAAGCTACATTACAATACACTCAGTACACTGGTGCTAATTTGATCAGCTACTAACCTTACTAGCCTGACCTGTATTAAAAAAATAGTCACTCCTTAACTTACGATATGTGACCACTCATACTCACAATGGCTATTCCATTAACATGTTAATTGAATACCACCTCACTCTTGCAATTTATGGACCAGGATATTATTGCTGTCTTCAAGACATATTATTTAAGAAATACATTAGCTCAGACTGTTGCTACTATTGAAGGTCAGAAAACCCTTTGAGATTTTTGGAAGGAATATAATATTTTTAAGATTTGACATGGTGTGAGGTGACAGTAAAGTATATGGACAGTTTGGAAGAAGCTAGCTACTAAAAATATATGTTCATACATTCACAGGATTTGCACAAAGACAAGCGTTACAAGAGATTGACGACAAGATGGCCATGCTCTCAAAAGAGTTAGAAGTTGACATTGAAAATGCATAATATTTGTTGGAAACTGTGAAAAGTGCTCTCGAACAAACACTTTATAGAGCTAGAAGCACCAAAAATTGCAGAAGAAGAAGAAAAAAGAAAAACAAGAAGAGGAAACTGAGTTCACATAAAAATAAAGTTTGTAGTGAAAAAATTGGTAGAGGCATCTGCCTCTGTTAATAAAGTATTTTGGTTGTTTCAGGAAATGTATCCCAACATGAAAGATTTAGCAAAGTAGAAGACTCATGCAAGCTGCAATCGATTGCTACGTGAAATTTATATAGCAGGAAAAAAAGGGAGCCTGAGCAGACTAAGTTGGATGAAATGCACACATTTTTTAAGTCCACTCCTGTTGTCACATTATTATTAAGAGAGACCGTCAGGGACTCATCGAGGCAGGCCACATACTACATGCATCAGCTATCATACTTATTTTTGAATTCATTCATTCTGCTTGCACTCACAACATCCAATGGCAATCCATTCCAATCACACACCACCCTATTAGAAAAAAATCTAGCCCTCACCCCATAAGAAGGGGGTGAGGGCTATTTGTTCTCAGCTTCCAAAGATGCCATCTTGTCCTTTGTCCACCCTCCATAAATTGAAAAAATTTCAACTGAAATCCTGTATGATCCTTTCAGAAGTTTGTCAGTCTCAATCATATCACCCCTCTTTTTCCTGTTTGCTAGTGCTAGTGTCTGCAGTCTACAAATTCTCAATCTGTCTTCATAATCAGTATTACACAATCCTGATATCACTTTTAGCATTCCCCTTTGCACTCTCTCTCCACTATATCAGAATCACAACGCAAACTAGGTTTCACAACATAAAACTATTTTTACCTGCACACAATAGTCCAAGCGAAGTCTTATCAAGGCCTTGAAAAGTAGCAAAATGACATTCTTATCTTTACAGTTGCAATTACAACATTGCAATTATCTTTTGAATTGTATCTGCAATCTTTGCTACATGGGCACCCTGAACTTCAACTTCCTATCTACTAACACTCCAATATCCCTGGCCTCATCAGTTTCTTTTAGCATAATCCCACCAATATAATACGACATTGGATATCTAATCATGCCAAAGTGAATGACTTTACATTTACTGATATTGAACTGACATCCATTTTCCCATGCCCACAATTCCAGCCTATTTAAATCATTCTGCAATACTGCATATCTAATTAAATAACACTTTAATAAATATTTCCGATATTTCGGCAAACGTCACGTTGCCATCTTCAAAAGGAACTTACAAATAAGGCACGTGCACTTAGGCACCACAATACAGTAACTGAGAATGAAGTGAGGAAGCTATTGTTCTCCTCAAAGTCCTGATGGTGCCCCCCCCCTCCCCTAGTAGGCTATGTAGGTGTTCTTGGCAGTTGGGCTGAAGGTCTGCTGATGTAAGCCTCCCAAATTTGGGACAATCTCATGCAACCAAATTTGTTGAGGTTTGGAAAGTTTCTTAGGGCTGAGGCTGATTCCATGAATAGTCTTTCGAATTTGAACTTGCTGTGGTATATTATTGTAGCTTTCTTCCACCGTATTCTGTGGCATGTATCCAGAGCAATGTTTGCAAGAGCCGAGTGGCTGTACTTGTGAAACTGGTGTAGTCCTTGTGTTCCGAAATTCTGATATTCGCTATCCTGCCTGTTTGGCCAAAGTAAGACAGTTTACAGCTGCAAGGGACCTGGTATACACCAGGTAGGTCTAGGGTAGTGATGGCGAACCTTTTAACCCAGGTGTGTCAAACATCTTTTTTTTTTAAATATTGCCGTTGTTGATGTGCCACTTGCATACATGCATTATAAATTAAACTACTTAATCATAGATGGTGACTTATACATATCACATTAGGCTATTTATTTAATAGGACATTGATATACAATCTATGAATTCATATTATACAATTAATTTAATAAACTGAAATTATTGAAATTAGTTTTTTCATCAGAATACGAATATTTTTCAACATCCAAGGTGTGTCACCTGAAACCCTCAAGTGTGTCAGTGCTGACACGTGTGTCATAGGTTCGCCATCACTGGTCTAGGGGAAGTGGTTGATCTTTAGTGGAGCGGATAACGGATGCCAATTTTCTGCATGGTCTACAACAAGAAGTCACGTCATGTTTTTTTAAGATTTTGGTAATTTTTTCGGAGGTCCCTTGGATGTAGGGAACGGTGATGGATTTAGAGTAATCCTTGTTGTGAAGGGGGAGTTGTGGTTTGTTGATTTCAATATTTTTTTTTGATTTTATGGGGGGGGGGGTAGCCATTGGCTGAGAAAGTGTTGAGGATGTGATTTAGTTCAGTGTTTTATGGACTTGTTGTTTGAACAGATTAGTTTAGCCCTATAAACTGAGAAAACCAGGATTTCATCAGGTTGGCAGGTGACTAGTGTGTCTAGGAAAGGGAGGCTGTTGTTTTCCTCTTTTTCCAGAGTGAACTTGATTCTGGGGTGTTGGTTGTTTAAGTGTGTTACAAAGGAGAGGAGTATATCAGAGCCATGTGGCCAAATAGCAAACACATCATCAACGTAGCGAAGCCATATAGTTGGTTTTTTTTTTGTAGGGCAGAGGCTAAGGCTTTTCGTCAAAGGTCTCCATAAAAAAATTGGCCAAGGGTGGGGAGAGTGGTGAACCCATGGCTGTCCCCTCCATTTGTTTGTAGAATTTTCCCTGCCAAATGAAATAGCTTGAATTCATTGTGAACTGAAATAAGGCTGATTAGCTCTAAAGTTTCCTTGAATGGGACATTTGTGAATAAGGAGGAGATGTCGAAGCTGACCATTATGTCAGTATGTTGAGTGTAAGGTTTTCTATGCTGGCTTTGAAATGGGCTGAGTTTTTTTATGTGTGATGGTGTGTTGCCAGTATAGTGTGTGAGTGCTTTGGCCAAAAGTTTAGCTAATTTGTACGTGGGGGAATCAATGCCATCCACTATGGGACGTAATGGCACATTTTCTTTATGTATTTTTGAGAGTCCATAAATATGGGGGGGGGTATAGAGTTAAATGGTTTTAATCTGTTAATAACTTCTACAGGCCAAGAAGTGACCTTCTTAAGGAGCCTGTGAAGTTTTCTGATTTCTGAGTTGGTGGGATTGTATTCTATTCTACATTCTTGTATTCCAAAATTCTACAAACAAATAGAGGGGACAACCATGGGTTCACCACTCTCCCCACCCTTGGCCAATTTCTTTATGGAGACCTTTGACGAAAAAGCCTTAGCCTCTGCCCCACAAAAAAAAACCCAACTATATGGCTTCGCTACGTTGATGTGTTTGCTATTTGGCCACATGGCTCTGATATACTCCTCTCCTTCGTAACACTTAAACAACCAACACCCCAGAATCAAGTTCACTCTGGAAAAAGAGGAAAACAACAGCCTCCCTTTCCCTAGACACACTAGTCACCCGCCAACCTGATGGAACCTTGGTTTTCTCAGTTTATAGAAAACTCACCCATACAGACAGGTACATTCACCAACAATCCCTCCCCTTCACAACAAAGTGGTAAAAACACTATACAACAGGGCTAAACTAATCTGTTCAAACGATAAGGCCCTGAACACTGAGCTAAATCACATCCTCAGCACTTTCTCAGCCAATGGCTATTCCCCCCCCCCCCATAAAATAAAAAAAATATTGAAACCAACAACCCCCCCCCCCCTCCCTCCTTCACAACAAGGATTACTCTAAATCCATCACCATTCCCTACATCTGAGGCATCTCGGGAAAAAATGACCAAAATCTTAAAAAAAACATGACTTGACCTCCTGTTACAGACCATACAGAAAATTGGCATCCGTTATCCGCTCTACTAAAGACCAACCACTTCCCCTAGACCTACCTGGTTTATACCAGGTCCCTTGTAGCTGTAAACTGTCTTACTTTGGCCAAACAGGCAGGGCAGCAAATATCAGAATTTCGGAACACAAGGACTACATCCGGTTTCACAAGTACAGCCACTCGGGTCTTGCAGACCATGCTCTGGATACACACCACAGAATATGGTGGAAGAAAGCTACAATAATATACCACAGCAAGTTCAAATTCGAAAGACTATTCATGGAATCAGCCTCAGCCCTAAGAAACTCTCCAAATCTCAACAAATTTGGTTGCATGAGACTGCCCCAAATTTGGGAGGCTTACATCAGCAGACCTTCAGCCCAACTGCCAAGAACACCTACATAGCCCGCTAGGGGGCATCAGGACTTTTAGGAGAACAATAGCTTCCTCACTTCATTCTCAGTTACTGTGTTGTAGTGCCTAAGTGCACGTGCCTTGTTTGTAAGTTCCTTTTGAAGATGGCAACGTGACGTTTACTGAAATATCAGAAATATTTATTAAAGTGTTATTTAATTTATATTCTTATATACGTTGTCAATTCCTTAAGTGATTTAGTAATGCATAACCAACGTATAAGCTTGTATACGAGAAGTACTGCATATCAGCGGCATTCCTGATTACCCTACCTATCTTTGCATCATCAGCAAATAGCTGTATGTCGCTTGTCAAATCCTCCAATATCATTAATGTATAAATTGCATTACAGTGGACCAAGCACTGATCCTTGTGGTACACCACTTGTTATTATTTTATTTTATACATCACGTCTAGACTTGATATAGGCCTAATCCTTTACAAGTGTTTTAACCTATGCCTGTTCTAGTTATCATTGTAGTCATTGTCCGGTGGAACGCCATGCCACCAGTATGCCCTGTAGGTCCCTCAAGGAAAGAACGTTTATATCCTTCGGAGTAAGCCCAAGCTGTTTTAAGTCTTTATAGTGATCTGCGTTCCATATGCCATGTAAAGAGATTTTGGCGCTGGTAAACCTCGGAGTTGCCCCATACTCCTCCCGTTTCATACCAACTAGATCTTGGTTATTCTTATACTAGTTTACCTTATTATTATGGCTATAGGCTAGTGGGTGCCCTGTTCCCACCACCTGGTCATCAACTACCCAAATGTCACCATCTCTTTTAATCATTAAGTCTGGCTTACCAAACCCCCAGAGGTCCTATAATGTGGTTCCACTGTGGTCTCCCAACCATTGTTCTTAAAGCAGTTGTTCAGAATTGAGACCACGACATCATGCCTCCGCATGCGGACCCCATGGGTGCAGAAGCAACACTGGACTATATGAGACAATGTCACACTGTAGTCGCAGCCAACCCTACAATTTGAGTCGTCACCACCCCATCGAGCTGTGCGGGCTTGAGTTATATTAAATCTTGCAGACTCACATCCCCCATATACTACTTTTTGATATTTGTCAGTCAGCCATCCTCTTATCCACGCTAATATTCTATAATGCAAACCCATATTTTCCAATTTATGCAACAGTTTACCATGCTGTATTCTGTCAAAAGCCTTAGCAAGATCGAAAGGTATCATGGTATCCATCCCCCTTGTCTAGTTCAATGGTAACATTGTTATAGAATGTGAGCAAGTTGCTAAAACATGACCTTCCCGTAGTAAACCAATGTTGCTCGTTGCAAAGTAGAGATTCACTGTCAACCCATTTCTGAATACAAGCCCTAACCAATTTTTCCAAAATCTTCACCACCACTCCTGAGATACTAATTGGTTGATAGTTGAATACATTGGTCTTTGCACCACTCTTGTGTGATGGGATTACCATAAATTCTTTCCATTCTTCTCTGTTCTGAGACTCATCATCCTTTGAAGATATGCTTCAAAGATGAACTAGAAAAAAAAACAATACCATAAATGTGAGCAGCATGAACCAAACATCTCTGGCCTCCAGAGCTAATGTAATCCACATCCACCGAATCTTCCACACCATAAATACATCCACTTGCTCTGTATATTACATCAAAAAACAAATCTACTTACTTTCCTGACCTAAAAAAAAAAACAAAAAAAAAAACACCTCTCTCCCACCCTGGCTCTTAATTAAAACACTCAACGAGACCAATTCAATAACACCACCCTACCCACAACCTCAAAAATAAACCCACCTGACCTCTATCCTCAAAAAACACATCAATATATGGAACCATGTTCATCATGAAAAATAATAATGCACACACTTGTAATCTACAATTTGTAATTCAATATTCATACATTCTTTTTGAAATTCGATAGTTTCGAAACGAAATTGTTTTCTTTTCTTCCATGTGATGGCACACTCAGCCAACCAGTTTATGCAAGTTTATCAACGAGTTTATTAAGCAAAACCAGATCACATGGTTTTGCTTAATGTTGTGGCTAGCTATCAGAGAATAGGCTATAATTGTAAAGTCATTCCACAGAAATTTTGTGTTACAATTTGTACATTATATTATTACACTATAAATTTAGAGTAAAATTAGTTAAAAATATAAGGAAACAGACCACATTTCAGCATTTAGGCAATCATCATTAACTTATGATTTTTGACTTATGATGAAATTGCTGGAGTGTAACCTTGTTGTAATTCAAGGACTGACTATGTATACAAGATAGAATCTTGTTTTTTATGCGGCTGGGGAAAGTTTGTCATTTTATCCACTAATTTTTAGACACTGGTGTCCAAAACCTTAGGATGAATTCTATTTCCAAAGATTATATTATTCTATTTCCAAAGATCAGACAAATCAGCTTGTGGCAATTTGTATAACTGACAATTTTGAGTAGAAAGTGGGTGCACATTCAGATTTTCGAATTGCGCACAAAGGAATCACATGATAGCACTCAAGAGGATAAAAGGCTGTGCTAAGCGAATTGTGTTTAAAGGAAGCTCTTTTAGTGAAGGAATAAAGTTGCAAACTTAGATGTTTGCAATTATAATGTCTTGGATATGTCATCAAGATGATTTCTTGATGACATATGTCATCAAGCTGAAATGTGGTCTGTTTTCTTATATTTTTAACTAATTTTACTCTAAATTTATAGTGTAATAATATAATGTACAAATTGTAACACAAAATTTCTGTGGTATGACTTTACAATTATTGCCTATTCTCTGATAGCTAGCCACAACATTAAGCAAAACCATGTGATCTGGTGGGTAGTATGTTAGAGATGTTACTGGTGATGTTCCTAACATAAACTGGTTGGCTGAGTGTGCCATCATGGAAGAAAAGAAAACAGTTTTGTTTCGAAACTATGTTAGGTAACTAACATTTCTCCAAATTCCCCTTCTAGAAACCAACAAGACCTTATCCTTGCTCTGATGGAGGAGTGAGCCAGTTTGCATCAAGACTTCCTGAATCACTTGGTGCTAAGCAAGGTACGATGCTGCATTGCAATTCGGAGTAGACATATTCAATACTAAAATGTCTCTCTGCATAGTTTCCTGTAAGCATTGTACATTAATTCTTTAACTATGTCCTTAGAAAAATTGTACGGAACTGTTGCCAAAAACATATTGCAATTTAATTTGTACAAAATTTATAACACAATTTTTTTTGTAATATAATTTATTATTATGCTGGCAATAGATTTATGTTCATGCTCAACTGTAGTCATGAAAATTTTGTCATATACAGGTAAAAATGTAGTTTGTGCTTAGCTTTTCGACACCAGTGTAGTAACATTAGTAGTTGCTGTGGGTCTTATTGTAAGGCGTTTATATCTAAAATAAGGGCTGAAGTTATTACTATCTAGTACTTAGAATCCTGGAGATGAGTTTCTGAAGACTTAAAAAGTTCTAAACCTTGACCTAGACTCCTATAATTTAAATTAAAAAATATTGTTAGCCTCTTAAAACAGAAGGTGCAGGTTGAAATGTAAAGCCAGACATATTCTTTAGAATTAGTGGCATAAGTTGGGCAATTTTCAAGCCATCGTTACTTCTTGAGATAAATTGATTGATAGAATCTCACTTGCTTCATTAAATTTGTATTCATATTTGTTTTTAGTACAATGCAAGAACAGTAGCCTTTCCAGTCAGTTTTATAGAGAGTATCCATGCCATAATCAAAAAGACTCAATTTTCCATAACTGAATCTGATACATTTTTTACTTATTTATTTATGTATTTATTGGAATCATGTGTCTTGTTTCACCTATATGTGCATCTAGAACTTGTTTGAATCAAATATATCCTCCCATGGCTCAATATGGTGGCATAGTAGGAAGAGGATTCTTGGAGAGTTGACACTTTTAACCTTGTTGTGTGTGGAGGGGGGGGGGGGTTCAAGTGCCATTAATTAAGTTATTATTTGTGTAGTATTATGTTTATTTGGATATCTCTTTAACCTACCTACTGGCCGAGGTGGATGAAATAGTGAGACCAAATTGCACTTCTTATTCATATTATTCAACGGATGTTGCAGAATTGTATCCAGATTTAATGTATGAATTGGCTGTGGTTTTACTGTAATCTGTTTTATTTTAACATTTCATGACAGTGCCTTGTATATCTCCTTTTGTCCAAGAATGGTGTTAGGTAACTAACATTTCTCCATTCATTCTTTCTTTGAACAGCTAGTCTACCAAAGTATTCTCAAATCTGTTTTCTGCTAGTCATGAATTGGTCTGTTTTCTGGTTCCTGTATATCATCCTGATTGCTTTATTTGTGTGTGAATGTATTTGGGGAGGAGAGGGTGACTTTGTTTTCTTACAATTCTTTAAATTCAACACTTTGCGAAAGCATTTTTCCTTCCTACCTGTAATTGCCAGTCTGGTTGGCTGAGTGGTTAGCATGCCTGTTCTCCAACCAACGGGTCATGCATTCAGATCCTGGCATGGATGTTTGTGATTGTTTAGGTGAGAGATGAATTTGTGTGTGTATGTGTGAAACACATACATACACAAAAAAAGTTTCATGTTCAGTCTTCAGAGCAGGGTTTTTACACAATTCAGAAATCCTTTTTGTTGGTTACTCATGCCATCCCTAGCTTTTAAAGCTCCTTAGCTCAGTTAGTATCGACAGTGTCCTATGGTTGGAGAGATCTGGATTTGAATCCTGTAGGAAGAATCCATTATAGGAGTTTTTCAGCTGAAAGTTAGTAAGCTGGTCTCGTTCAAAAAGGCACACAGATGTGGACTGTCATCAAGTTTTTCGTGCTGCAAAAAATGTCTGCAGCAACTGTGATTCACCAAACTTTCTGTGAGACTTTATCTGACTGTGCCCCAGCATATCCAACAGTTGCCAAATAGGTGGCCAAGTTTAAAACTGGGCATCCTGAGACATCAGATGCTCCCAGGTCAGGAAGACCTTCCACAGTGATCACACCTGAAAACATTGATGTAGTGCATGCCATTATCCTTGATGATAGATGAATACCAGCCAGAAACATTGCAAAGACTATGGGGATATCCAGGGAATGAGTTAGGATCATTATCCACCAACATCTGGACATGCAGAAGCTCTCAGTGAAGTGAGTCCCCAAATGTTTGAATGCCAACCAAAAGACAGAATGTGTGTTGTAATCTCAAGGGATTTTGAGTCATTTTGAGAAATCGGGTTCAAATTTTTTGGCTCATATTGTGACTTGCTGAATCATGGCCTCATTACTGACCTAGAGACCAAACAGCAGTCAATGGAGTGAAGACACAAAGGTTCTCCATGGCCAAAAGGTTCTGAACCCAAAAGTCAGCAGAGAAGGTTCTTGCCATTGTCTTTTGGGATGTGGATGGCATAATCCTTACAAGTACCTCAAAATAGCTGAAACTCTTGCAGCAGTTTTTGTTTATTCTGAAGGAATTGAAGGATATACTGAAGGAAAAATGCTGCAGGAAACTGAGCAGAGGCGTGTTTCTTTTGCAGGACAACACACCTGCTCACACTGCTCATGAAATCCAGCAGACAGTACACAACTTGGGCTTTCACTGTCTGCCTTCCCTGCCCTATTTGCCAGACCTGGCCCCATCTCACTATTTCCAAATTTAAAGAAACACTTGAAAAGAACAAAATTTACCATAGATGAAGTTATATCTGCAGCTCAGGACTGGTTTGTGCAACAAGGGAAAGACTTTTTCCTCAGGGATTGCAATTCCTTCATAGTGATTATCTCAACTTTTCATCACACCCTTGTAAGTACCACTAATGATGCTTTATTTATTTTTTTCTCCCTTCACTGTTATCTTATATAAAATTTTTACAGAAAGAAAGATATAAGAGCACATTTTATTTTGTTTGTGCTGAAAGCAATAAACATAACTTTAGATTTCAGGTGTCCCACAGCAAACGTAGAGTTAAATGTCTGTTTTTATCTTGAAACATGCAACAATGAACACATCTCATGCTAGAGCTAATAAGCTATATTCTGTTGAGGACTGTGAAGAGTATAAAAATACAGCATACAGTATTCATTTTAGACAAATCATGAACTCTACAACGTGTTATAAATAACTATTTTAATTTCCCGACGTTTCAACCTTCATGTCAAATAATAATAATATTAAGATCTGGAGTATATATATACAGAGACAAGCTGAATTACATTCTCAGTATGCTAAAGAGACAATGATTTGATCAACGGTTATTCTACTGGCATGACCTCTAGTGAAAATAGAATAAAATAAAAAAAAATAATAAAAATAATTAATTACTTAAAAAAACTACATCAAAGCTAATTCTATTTAAGATAGCATCACAGAAACATTCTTTCATATAGATAGTTTTCTTAAGTAACAATGATGTCCTAATTTAACATGACAATTGTTATATTAGATTTAAGATTCTGGATTACCTACGGTCCTATTTATAGTTAACTTTTAGGGAGAAAGGTTAAGTGGGTAGAATATGTGCCTTCCATATTACTGGGATTTTTAGACCATCATTATTGTTAAAATTAGGATGGTTGATAAGAATCTCATAGGCTTCCTTAAATTTATTATTATTATTATTACGGGTATCTCCATGGAGTCAGTAGACTCATCGCGGGAGACCCAAACTAGCAAAACAATATCTGTCATATCTCTTCTTGAATTCATTTACAGACGAAGAGCTCTCAACTAAGTCAGGCAATGAATTCCACTCATTCACCACCCTCCAGGCAAAAAACCTTGTTCTGACACCTTTATTAACCACACTCTTCTTTAATTTCCAGGGATGACCTCTTGTTCTTTCATCACTATCACACAGCTAAAACATTTCCCCTGCATCAATCCTATAAAAATCTTTCAGTAATTTAAATGTTTCTATCATATCCCCTCATCTTCGCCTATCGACCAATCTCTGCAATCCACAAGCTCTCAATCTATCAATGTAGGAGTATTTTTTACATCACTCACCAACTTGGTCACTCTCCTCTGAACCCTCTCCCAGTCTCCTCATCTCCAAGGAATCCAGGTGACCAGACCTGAGCACAGTAATCCAAATGTGAAAGTATCAACGCTTTATAAAGGGGAATAATAACCTCTTTATCTCTGGATGTCAGTGTGTTCCTCAACAACCAAGTAATCCTATGTGCAATCTTGGACACCTTAGCAATGTGTCCTCTGAACTTCATCTCCCTATCTACCAACACCCCTAAGTCCCTAGCCTCATCAATCGCTTGGAGTGTAGTACACAGCTGGTAATCTTTTAATCCCAAAATGCATGACTTTACACTTTTCCACATTGAACTGATATCCATTATCTTTTGCCCATTTTACCAGCTTATTTAAATCATCCTGCAAACTTTCAACATCAGCTTGAGTTTTTATTGTGCTATCCAACTTTGCATCATCAGCAAACAACTGAATATCTCCCTTTAAGCTATTTCCTATATCATTTATATACAAATTAAACAACAATGGCCCAAGCACAGAGCCCTGAGGCACACCACTGGTCACCTGCCTCATTCCGGACTTGGCTCCTCCATACACCACCTTTATGGTATCTCTCCCTGAGCCATTCTCCTATCCACATCACCAATTTAATATCCATTCCTATCTGCTCCAATTTGCGTAACAGTGTTCTATGGGGTATCCTGTCAAAAGTCGTGATAAACAACAGGTGATTTTCCAGTCAATTCTATGTAAAGTGTTCAGGGTATGATCAGAAAGGCCAGCTTCACCAGAGTTATTATATTTAATGTGCCATTTATGTTCCTTTTGTCTGATAGGAATTGTGCATCCTGTTTCCCCAATGTCACACAAAAATGTTACAAAAAAAGGCTTATCATGTTATATTATAGAGTAGATATATATATATATATATACTTCAGATGACGACCTTAATATGAAGGTTGAAACGTCGGGAAATTAAAATAGTTATTTATAACGCATTGTGGAGTCCATAATTTGTCTAAAATGAATGCTGATCACCGTGTACCACTAAAAGAAAGGACAGTATATAGTAGTAGAGCAGCTAAGTGTGTTTGCAAGAAAATTGTTGTATGTTTCCATTGTAACTACCATGTTTTCAACATGAGTATAGCATAGCAAAACAGCATCAAATAAAGATAGCATTCTACCTTTATGTTAGGTCTTCTCCATATTATTATTCATGACACCTCCAAGGAGCCCGAAGACTCATTGCAGGAGGACACCTATTGTACAACTCTCCATCTCCACCACTACACCGAACCTCTATTACCAATCATCTACATCAGTGCCATCTACTGCCCACCACAGCTAGTATTTTTTGTCTGTAAATTGCATATGTTCTGAAGGGCCAATTTGTCTGTATGTGGGATGAAAAACCCGAGTTTCCGGGAGAATAAAACCCTGCTACCTCCGTATGATATTGGCTAAACTCACCTTCGATTGAAATTAAAATAGTTATTTATAACAAGCTGTAGAGTCCATAATTTGTCTAAAAAAATGAATGCTGATCACCGTGTACCTAAAAGAAAGGACAGTATATGGTATATTTTGCATCCATCTAAACAATTGCATTCCCCCCCCCCAAAAATGCAAGGATTTACAAAATCTAATGCTTGACATCTATGTGATAGAATGTGTTAAAGATGTTGAGAAGCAAGGAAAACATATATACAATATATACCTATATTGTTTATATTAGTTACATCTGGAAATTCAAGGACGCTTTGGGGAAAGTTATGCTTCCCTGTCCAACACAATCCAAGGATTTATATTAAACCACGTTTGGTTCTCTCTCATCAGTCATCTGGAGACCATGCATTTATGATTTATGATTGAATAATTTTTCATCTCAGCAATAACTTGTGAATGATATTGCTACTACATACATATAATTAACTGTTCTTATATTTTATTATATTGTTCAAATGTTATAGTTGGCTCTGATTTTAGCACCTTCATTTATGTTTTTTATTTTGAAGAAACATACAACAAAAAATACAAATCCTTGTGGAATTAATAAACAGTGCTTTTTCCTTTTTTCTGCTTGATTAACTGGATAATTTCAGCATGCACGCACGTGCACACACTCACACTTTTAAACCTTTTGGATTTTTCAATTTCTTGATATAAAGCCCCAGGTGTGTGTGGGGGGGGGATAGCAAAGGTAATTGTTTCATATTCTTAAATGTTCTTCACATAGTAACCCCTGTTTTCTTCAATAAAGGTAATCATTAAAATCTGTCTTTAATTATTACATTGATCATGCAGAACATTTAAACTATATTGACGTTCTGTTTTAAGACTTAAAAAAAAAAAAAAAAAAAAGAAATATGTGTATTTTTTTTTTTCTTTACACAAATCAAGTAACCATTGTAGTTATGTTAAACTTTTTTAGTTGGAGTTCTCCAATCTTTAATACTGAGCATCAAGTAAGGATTCTCCTGTTTCGAGAAAGTGACTCTAGAGTAAGAAAGCTACTGTTTGATTCAAAGTCTGTAAGAAAGAAGTTGCCTGAACAGAGATCACCACAAAAAATTACTAGTCTTGTAGGAATAAATTCAGCTAGATATGGCAAACCCATGTTAGTAACACATGAAAAGAAAGAAGTAGAAGATCCTGGTTTAATATATGAGGTAATTTGTTTCTTTTCAGATTTTAAAGCAGTTATAACTTTAATGTGCGCATTAAATTTTGTATTGATTTACAAAATGAATCTCTTAAGGATCTTGTTTTTTTTACTTTAGCCAAGCATTAGCCAACAAAAGTTTGTATGTGACATAACATCATGATTAAGCTCCTTGTATGCAGATGACTTCCCATCATAATTGTCTTAGTGCCCCTTAATGCATAGCACATTTCCTTTTGGAAGTAAATATTTGGATTGCTTAACTGTAGTGCATTTGGTAGAATAACAAGATAATGCATTTGATTGGAAAAGATGAGTTTGACTCTTGTCATGATGAGAGGAATCTTTATGTGAATTTCTTCATTTGAAGGTGAGTTATCTGATCTCAAACAGAGGTAGAAGGGGACTTTTTCTTCCAGAAACTTTGGAGTTTCATCCTACATACAGGCAAATTGACTAAATTAACACACACACAAATTAAATTAATGGCAACAAATTATATTCTTATGGGATACTAAGGCAATTAATGTGAAACCATTAGCTTCTATATAGCTTAGTCTGCTTACACTGGATAAAGGATTAAACAAGAACATAATTTCTTGGCATTTTTAATTTTATTTTTAACTAACTGGGTGGTAGATGCCATAGTGCATGAATTAGCATATTAGTGAATGGTAGATGATATAGTGTCGATTTTGGATTAAAATAGCATAGCTGGTAGGTTGTTTGGTGTAGAATGCCCTCCTACGATCAGTCCTTGAACTTCGTAGATGTGTCATATAATAATAACATTGCTAAGCATTATGAGATGGGCATCCACCCACCTGGCTTCAATCTTTGAGATCTCATCAGTGGTAATAAGTCGTATTTCCATATACAAGTAGAAAATGGTGTATCATCATATTTGACAAAATACTTTGGATAAGAAATAGTAAGAGCAATTTTTTTTCCATGTAGTTACAAAATAAATTATACTACACAAAAAAATTTACATTCATGTTTATATTGAAAAGAATAACATGTAATAACATGTAAGAAAGTTTTAAAGCGAATAAAAGTTAAGCAGCTCTCAGATGTGAACTGTAGACTAAAATACACAAAGATTATTGAAGAAAAAATGAAAGAGTTTGAGAACAGGAATCAAACCATGGAGATTCAGTGGCAAGCCTTGAAGAAAGCCCTGATTGATTCACCTAGAGAGGCATGTGGTGAAGTTGTCTGCAAGGATAGAAAAGTTTTATCTTCATGCTGGACACAGGAAGTTAAAGAGGCAGTGAAGGAAAAGAAGAAAGCATATCAAGAGTTCCTGGCAAATAAGTCAGTCTAAGTCTCTCTTAGAGACTACAGAGACAAATGCAAGAATGCTAAACACTGTGTAAAACTAGCTAAACTAAAGTCATGGGAGGACTTTGGCAAGAATATAGAAAATAAATATCAAGAAGGTGGCAAAATATTCTGGAGGTTGTTGAAGAAGCTTAGGAATGGAGGAAAGAGTACTGTAAAAGGAGTTAGATATGATAAAGGTGACATGAAAACGGAAGAAAAAGATATCCTTGAAGTATGGAATAATTACTTTGAAAAACTGCTAAATGAAACATGCAGTGATGACAGCACAGTGGTAAAAAACACTGACCAGGCATGCAGTCAGGAATATATATCCATACTTGAAGTAGAAAAAGCCATCAAAG
Organism: Typopeltis vanoorti; assembly: GCF_054136105.1. Taxonomy (NCBI): domain Eukaryota; kingdom Metazoa; phylum Arthropoda; class Arachnida; order Uropygi; family Thelyphonidae; genus Typopeltis; species Typopeltis vanoorti. The sequence goes on from NC_143567.1 coordinate 82,388,411, forward strand.
GCTTAAAATGTGGAAAGGCAGCAGGAGTAGATGATATTCGATCAGAAATGCTGAAGTATGGTGGTATAAAAGTCTTACAGTGGGTGCACTGCATAGTTCAGAAAGCCTGGACAGAGGGACGAATTCCTGATGATTGGAGTAGAGCTCTCATAGTACCCATATATAAAAAGGAAACAAAACTGAATGTGAGAATTACAGAGACATATCCCTTCTGAGTGTTCCTGGCAAGATATATGCAAGTATACTTGAGAAACGGTTGAGAAGAATTGTGGAAGAACAAGCTGGATTCAGGTCAAATAGAGGTTGTCAGGATCAGATATTTACTTTACGACAAATAGTCGAGAAAGCATGGGAATATAACAAAGATCTGTATTTAAGTTTTGTTGATTTGGAAAAGGCATATGACAAGGTGCCAAGAGAGAAGCTATTCAATACGCTACAATTATATGGTGTCAATGGATATTATATCAAGCAATACTTAGTCTTTATTTAAGTCAACAGTAAGAATCGAAGGAAGTACAGGAAGATGGTTTAATGTTAAATCTGGTGTGAGACAAGGATGTACATTATCCCCTCTGTTATTCATTATCTATATGGATCACATTACGAAGGAAAGTGGTATTAAACATGATATCAAAATTGGAGATGTTAATGTTAGCTCTTTGCTTTATGCAGATGAAAAGTATAAATAAATTGTAGCGGATTTATTTATACTTCTAAATAAATCCGTTACAAGTCTGCAAGATTCTCTGACTAAATTGAATAACTGTTGTAATAGATATGGTATGAAGGTCAGCAATAAAAAGACAAAGACAATGAAAATAGGCAGAATCATTGAAAATGTCAACTGTGTTGTGAATGGAGAACCTGTGGAACAAGTAAAACATTTCAGCTATTTAAGCACGATTTTTAGTGAAGATGGTAAATTAAATATGGAAATAGACAACAGAATCAACAAAGCTGATATGGTACGAAGTCATTTGAATAAATGCATATGGAATAAGAGAGAAATTAGTCGGAACACTAAATTAGCTGTATACAAGACAGTGTTCAAACCAGTTTTAACTTATGGATCTGAGAGCTGGGTCAGAAGTAAAACACTTGACCATAGACTAGAGACCGCAGATATGAGAGTCCTGAGAAAGATTAGGGGCATGAACAGATGGCATCAATGGCAATATCATATTAAAAATGAGGATATTAGGAAAGAACTTGACATTGTCAGCATCCAGGAATGCGTTAGCAGAGCTAATCTCAGGTGGTATGGTCACTTAAACAGAATGGGTGAAGAAAGATTAGCAAAAGAAGTGTTCTCTGCCATGTTGGCAGCAAAATGACCCAGAGGAAGACCAAGATATAGGTGGATTGATACAGTACAAAGTGCCTTAGGCGATAGAAATATAAGATCTGGAGTCTTGACAAGTAACAGACTGATTTGGAGGAAAATTGTAGATAGGAAGTTAGTAATGATGTAATTTTTTTCATGTAGTACTATCATATCCTGTACACCCCTTGAGGGTACATGGCAGGAATTTGATGATGATGATGGTGTTTATATTGAACCAACAAAAGTTTCTACATGAAGTAACAACTAGAATAGAAACAGATGACTTTATATCAAATTGTCCTAGAAGTCCAAAACTAGCATACCTCCTTTCACACATTTTTGTCAAGCATTATGGAACGGATCACTACCCAGATTGATTTCAATGTTTATTTAAGTCTCAGTAGTAACTAGACTTGTTAGAGATAATGGCAGTTAAGTTAATGGTAGAACTTATATTTCCATGTACAAGTAGAAAAATGATTTATTGATTAACAAAATTCTCTCAAGGAGAGATAGTTGCTAGTTTTTTCAGCCAGTTATGAAATAATTTATACTTGATAAGAAATTATATTCTTGTTTGTATCTTATACCAAGAAATTGGACAAATTATATTCTAACTCAATTTTTCATGTTAGGTAATCTCACAACTAGGCTACTTGTATGTGGAGGCAATGACTTCTCATCATATTTCCTTCACAGCCATTCCCATAATGCTTGACAATATTCACATCCAAGAGGATTTGTGCTATGCATTATGGGATACTAGGACAGTTTGATATGACTTTTTCTCCATATACAAAGTGGCCTAATTGGGAAGTTATTGCACATGCAAATTTTTGTTGGTTCATTCATGGATAAAGGATAAAAACAAGAATGCACTTGTCAGGTATAACTTACTTTGTAACCACTTGAAAAAACACTTTGCTTTTCCAGTACAAATCCTCTATCTTTTATTTCTAAAAAAAAATGAATAGTTAGTGTTTACATGTAATGAAATTTACAACTATTATTACTTATCTTCATAAGTAATAATAGTTGTAAATTCATAAGTTTTACAATTTCTAAATTTCTTTTAGGCTTGCTTAGCAACATGTCTAAGCATTTGTTAGAATTGTTTTAGAAATCTTTTATTTATAAAAAAAACGAATAGTTAGTGTTTACATGTAATGAAATTTACAACTATTATTACTTATCTTCATAAGTAATAATAGTTGTAAATTCATAAGTTTTACAATTTCTAAATTTCTTTTAGGCTTGCTTAGCAATATGTCTAAGCATTTGTTAGAATTGCCTATCAACAATTCTTCTTTGTTCCACGTAGTCTTAACTAATTCAATCAAATTTTCACTTAAAAGTTCTCTATTAGTGTTCTTAGTTTACAGTATACACAAATTTCTTATTCTTCTAAGCAATTTTTAACATAGAATGAAATTCTTTACATTACCGGATCCTTTCAGATCTCATGTAGATCTGGATTACTTTACTGTATAGTTATCGGCCGTCTTTTGTGCCTGGTGATGCACTATGCTTTTCTTTGAATCATTTCCGGACTGTGGCGTGCTGTCTACCGCTCTGCAGGATATTTTCTTCGTTCTCCTCGATGGAACTTTATTCGAAGGCTCGATTCTGCATAGGCTGTCGTAACACGATCATCTTCGCTTGGAAATCCCCAAGCATTCTCAAGAATAGCCCTCATCATCCGACATCACTGTAGTCGACCCACCGCTCTCAAACGAATCCCCCTGACAAAACTCCTAAAACTGGAATCCAGGAACTGAAGAAGAAAAAAGCCCTGTAATATGGTATGCATCGTCTTTTATTCACCTTTTTTTTGGGCGCCCTCTATTCGATGTGTTTTTTACTCACGAACCCCATCGTTCATGCCCCTTGGGTGATCCAACATTCTCCCTAATCTGTTAGGTTACACTATTCCAGGTAGTCGTTCTGATGTCACTTTCCACGTAGGTACAGCCTCCATCGCTACGCTCAACTCGTACAGATTATACACGATTATTCCGGATTACTACTTATTATCTTTCTGGAAATTTCGTAATGTACTAGACAGCTTAATGGGATTTGCAAATAACTTAACAATTCACTTACATAATTCTTACTATTCTGACACAAAATTCTCTGCTTCTCATTTCAGTTATATAGGAATAAACTTCAATACATGGCACATAACATAAAGAAATTTCTCATAATATTAGCTGATGTGCATGTATCTCCTTAATTAGTAATATTTATCATGTTAAATCCTGAATGAATGATTTCTTTGCAAGATTCCTTCATTCAGGATCGAACATAAACAAATGAGGATGGACAGGCAATTTAGCCGACCAAATTGTATTCTTATTGGCTTAAACCACAATATAAAATAATGGTACAACATGACAGAATTTCATGTCAGCTGGGGGCGTCTTCCAGTTAAAGGCCCCATTGTTTTTGTCAGGGAACCAGGGCGAACAGTGAAAAGTCAGCTATTTGAACAAATCCCGAAACACACCAACTCGAAATCACCAGAGTTCAAGATTGGTGCTATCAGCATAATAAGCCTGAAAGGCAAAGAAATGTAGCTAGCTGAGGAATTGGATAAGTACCAGATTGATATAATAGGAGAGAATGAAACAAAAAAGACAAAAACTGGTGAGATCTTTCTGAACAATAAATACAAAATGTTATAAATAGATTTCGGTATTGTAACCACATCTTTATTAAGATAAATAAAGATAAACAAACCCGAGAAGTTTCGTATGTCATTTGACCTACATCTTCAGGGATTACAGGTAATTAAAAGTTTAAACACAAGAAATGAGAAATTACTCAAAAGTCCATTAGATGTTGTTATGGCAGTCTAAATGTTCATCCAATTAAAAAAACCGAATGTAGTATCTATACATACATTAATGTATGCTATGTTTCAACAATGCTGGATGTTGTCACGTTCACTCTGTCCAAGGTCTGACTTAGGTATATTTTTTATGAATGCTGACCAAACTTGGTGTAGAATTCGGCCTTGGTTTTTGTAGCATTGCATTGGATTCTAAGCATATTTGCAAGAAAATTCAAGCTTCCTTGAATTTTCTTGTGAAACAGTTTTTTCAATATAAGACATGTTCATTTTATGCCAAAGGACATGGACTAGTTATTACTAACACAATGTTCCAACATAAAAATGTGCACAAATTCACATGGAAAGAAGAGGTAGGGAATAAGAAAAGTCTCATCGACTATGCTATTGTTGATAGTGATGTTTTCTTACTGGTGCAGCACACTAGAGTGTACAGAGGATTTGAAATTGGAAGTGATCACTATTTAGTCTTGAGCAGGATAAAATTGAATTTCATATTGAAAAGAATAACATGTAAGAAAGTTTTAAAGTGAATAAAAGTTGAGCAGCTCTCAGATGTGAACTGTAGACTAAAACACAAAAATTGAAGAAAAAATGAAAGAGTTTGAGAACAGGAACCAAACTTTAGAGATTTGGTGGCAAGTCTTGAAGAAAATCTTGATTGATTCAGCCAGAGAGGCATGTGGTGAGGTTGTCTGCAAGGATAGAAAAAATCAGAACTCCCTGGTGGACACAGGAAGTTAAAGAGGCAGTGAAGGAAAAGAAGAAAGCATATCAAAAGTTCCTGGCAAATAAGTCAGCTTGTGCTCTTAGAGAATACAGAGAGAAATGTAAGAAAGCTAAACATGGTGTAAAACTAGCTAAACAAAAGTCATGGGAGGACTTTGGCAAGAACATAGAAAATAAATATCAAGAAGGTGGCAAAATATTTTGGAGGTTGTTGAAGAAGCTTAGAAATGGAGGAAAGAGTACTGTAAAAGGAGTTAGAGATGATAAAGGTGGCATGAAAAGAGGAGAAAAAGATATCCTTGAAGTATGGAGTAACTACTTCGAAAAATTGCTAAATGAAACAAGCAGTGATAGCACAGTGGTAAAAAAAACACTCAACAGGCATACAGTCAGTCCTGAAAATACTTCAGGCGCAAACTTTGTTTGCTTACACTTGATAAAGGATTAAACCAAATATGTAATTGGTAGCATAGCCAAGTGATAAAACTTCCATCAATTACATATCAAAACTTCATTTTTTTTTGTGCGAAAATGAATGTTAGTCTTTGATTTTTCATTTGTCAGCTAGATTTTGGAGAGAAAGAAATACAAATCATTACATTCATGCACAAACTTCATCTATGATTGTGAAAATTTCGCAGTATCAAAACCTTGACTCACTTCTCCATTTTTTGTGTTCTGCATCAGAAAATACAATGTATTAATACTACATTCATATATATCTATTAGCTTTAATAAGTCCTTTATCAAAAGCCATCAGTAGTTTTAACACTGTAATAAATTTAGTTTAATCCTTTATCCAAGCGTGAGCAAACAAATTTTGCACCTGAAAATATCTTCAGGACTCGGGTAAGGTAGTACAACACCGGGCAACTCGTAGCAAAGGTGGACCAATCTAACATCACTCCTATCCCAGTATCTCCTATAATGCAAAAAACATCTCCTTGTGGATATGCATAATGTTATGCATTAAGAGAAGGGCCACTACTCAGACTAGTTTCAACCTTTATTGAGGTCTCTTCAGTGGGAGCCAGGCCCAGAAGTGGAGATACCAGGTAGAAGCAATAGCGAGGTCATCTTTACCTATAGGAGTTGCCAAAAGGTGTGCCACCTTTTCATTAAATTACTCTGGATTTAGAGAAAGGTGTTGAAAGTGTATTTTTCACTTGGTTAGGCTATAATAAATTTAGTTTGATCCTTTATCCAAGTGTGAGCAAACAAAGTTTGTGCCTGAAAATATCTTCAGGACTGGGGTAAGATAGTACAACACCGGTGGGCACTGCTAAAGTCTTGCATATTTTCAAGCATGTTTCTTTTTGCTATATTTGGGTTGAGTGTTCTATTTATCAGACTTATAATCTGTAAAAATTTTGAAGTTTTTAATTTTGTCTTTTTCTCCTTATTTCACTTGGATATTTCACATCCAACATAACTGAAAGTATTTATCTGTTCTATTATTTTATTATTAATAACTATTTTGCTTCTAACTGGAGTTTGTCCACAAAATGCCATTGTTGTTTTAGTTTTATCTATGGAAATTTTCATTCCAAACTGTCCTACTATAATGTTTAAATTATATATTGCTCTTTTTAAATTGTCTTCTTTACCTGATATTATTACCTGATCATCTGCAAATAATAGCGTATTTATTTTGTTATTCCGGGAAATTTCTATATGTTGATTGTTTAAGGTGTTTCACTGTATTAATATTTCATTAATGTAAATATTGAAAAGTGTTGGAGACAGAGGGCATCCCTGTCTTACTCCTTGGTTTATAGATTGTTTTTCAGACAACGTTTCATTTATTTTTATTTCATTATCTTTATATATATATATATTCAATATTGCATGTAGTAAAATATTAGGTATATATTTATTCTTTGTACTGTATCAAACAGTATATATCTTTTTTACTTTGTCAAATGCTTTTTCATAATCTATAAACAAAAGATGAGTTTTAAAATTAAATTCTCTTCTTTTTTTCTATAAGTAGTTTTAAACAGAAAGCTGCATCCATTGTAGAGCATCCTTTTCTAAATCCATTTTGACATTCTAATAATATTTTTTCACTGTACATTTTTAGTTTTTCATTAAGTATTCTGCTATATATTTTGTAGCATGTATTCAATAAACTAATACCTTTGTAGTTAGCAGGTTTTGTTTTATCATCTTTTTTTAAATATAGGTATTACTATGCTTGTATTCCATTCTATTGGTATTTGTCCATTTGTATATATTTTATTTAAAAATTTTATTAGTTAATAGAAGAAGTTTTATATATATACACACACACACACACACACACACATACAGGGCTGTTCAAAATTCTACGTACAAACTTTGAGGGGGGAGGTAGGGAAAATCAAAATCAACCATATTCACATAGGAAAGCATGACCCAAACCCACCCAAAAGTGATAGATGACACTGTTCGCCAGCAGTCCAGGTGAGCAATTGGGCTTCCTCATTCAAGCTTTTGACATCGTACGAAGAACGCGTCGTTTTACGAATGCTGAGATGGCAGACATGCATCTCATTTACCATATTATGTAACCGACCACTATTGAACTGTTCAGTTTTGCCTAATAAAGTTTTTTTACAACTACTTACTGCCTTGTGTTATTTCTGTATCTTGGTGTCCCTGTTAGTATTTTCCAGTGGCATTTCTGGTCATGCTTTCCTATGGGAACATGGTGTTGATTTTGATGTTCTCTACCTCCCCTAAAAGTTTGTATGTGGAATTTTGAACTGCCCTGTATACATGTGTGTGTGTGTGTGTGTGTGTGTATATATGTGTGTGTGTGTATATTCAAGTCTTTACACTATTATGTGAGTTCTAAATTTTTTGTTTGGAGATCAAGAAACAAGTAAAAATGGTTTCCAAAGATGACTGTAAGTCATTGTCAGTTGATGCATTCTAGGAGAGGTATAATAATTAATGGTGGTTAGTGTGGGCTTCCCTCAGTGAGTCTCATGATTCCATGGAGATGCTCTATTAATAATAACAGTATCCCGTTGCATATGAATTAATGTATCTGTATGTGAAAATAACCAAAAAAAAAAAAAAAAAAATGCTAATTACTTGTTATAGACAGGGAAAATTTTTAAAGAATCCTATTTTCATCATAAACAGTCAACCCTTGTTGTTGTGATGTGAACAAATTAGTGATGTTGTTTAACATCACTAATTTGTTCTGGGAAAAGTGACATTAAATGGATTACATGTTCTAAAACTTTGAGGTTTTAGGTAATTCATTTCGGAGACAGAAATAAAAATTTATTTCCCCAAAACCTATTAATCAGAGGCTTTGTAAATGTTTTTAAGTTCATAACTAATATTCTTATGCATATTAATTAACATGTATTGCACATACAAATTGAATAATAAATAAATGATAACAATTAAAAAGGTTTATTTATCCTGGTCTTGTACATGCTAAGCTTGAGGTGATGGATAGATGTGGTGAGGAGGAGAAGGATTAATGTTGTGGAAAATCCTGGTGCTTCCTTCTGTTGAGGTTGAAGGAGAATTTCTTGCAGAGGTTTGAAGAAACTCTGTAGAGTATTTTGTTTTTTCCTCTCATTCAACAGTTTTTTTTTTTAAAAAATAGGCCCCATTGCTGTCTTCAAAGTAGCATATGTTTAACTGTATCTCTTGTATTTTGGGATGGAAAGCTATAATCTCCTTAACTACTTCTTAACATTAAAGAAAATGTTTTATCTGTATAGTAGAGACAGCCGCTCTCTCTTCTTTTGGCTCCTCCTCACCACTGTCAGATTCATTTGCCATCTCTTGGAATTCTGCTGCATTTAACTCCCTCTCATGCTCTTGAACTTCCTGCACATCAGCATCAAGTTCCAATCCCATTTCCTTCCCAAGGTGGAGAATTTCAGCTTTATGGTTGCTTTGTCCCTCAAAATATGGATTACAGAGAGCCACAGTTTCTTCCATGTGAAATTCATACTGGTTGTGGTTACCTCTTTCCATGTCTTTATGACAATTCTAACAGCTGTTTTCATTCTTCCAGTATTCACTGAGGATAGAGACATTCCGAGCAGATGTGTGCTCATGGCATTTAGCAAACATCAGTGTATAGATCTTTAAGTTGGCAATGACCTGCTGGTCCATGGACCAGAGGAGAGGAGTGATGTTAGGTGGGAAGAATTTAATTTTGACAAAAGGAAACTTCACATTGGTGTAGGCTGGCAGTTCGGGGTCATGAGCAGGGGCATTGTTCAATAACAGCAATACTTTGAGAAGGGGTTTGTTGGATTTGTGATAGTTTTGCATAGTTGGACAGAAAACTTCTGCCATCCAGTTATTGAAAAGTTCCTGGTAATCCATGCTCTCTTGTTGCTCTTCTAGTAAACCTCAAGAAAAGCCGTTGTGATGCTCTTCTGCCTGGAAATCCTTGAATTTTTCTGAATGATAAACAAGTATAGGCTTGATTTTTAAGGTCTCCAAAGACATTCCCACAAGAGTAGAGTTAAGTGGTTCTTCATGGGCCTCTAGCCTGGTAGTTTGGACTCCTCTTTCTGGCAACTACTTTCAGAAGATACCTGTTTTGTTTGCATTGAAGACCTCCTGTGGAAGATAGCCTTCCTCTTCCACAAGTTCTACAAACTTAGTTTTAAGCTCTTCTGCTGCCTCTTGGCAGCCTTCCCATGCCTCACAACACATAATTTTTCCAGCAACTCTTTGTTCTTAATTATTGCATTTGCAGTGGTCCTAGTCATGCTATATTTTCACAAATATACTTAACACTAAGCCCTTGATTATAATCTTTCTTGGTGCCTTTCTTGATGCTTTACCTGCAGAATCAGCTTCAGAAGATCGAGATCTCTTAGGAGCCATGAGTTTAATTTTGAGTCTTTCTTAATAATAATGTAAAATTAAATTAATTTGCAGTACAGTACTGTAGTACGTACAATGGTACAATAAACATAAGTCATGCAAAAAAATATAAAAATGAAGTCATAGGTCACTATACACAACCAGTCAACAAAACACCTGGAGAACAATGACTAACTGTGATATTCCATGCCTTCCTCAACCGGTCATCATACAGGCCTCACGGGAGCATCATATGAGTAATGCATGATGGTAAACGAGTAGGTGATGAAGAACAAAGGCATGTAGGCCAATGGAAGCTTTGGCTTTAAACAAAAAGATGAAAACCAAGCATGACTTTAAATGAAGTTTGACTGTACTTTCTTTTTCAACTCATATTTAGTCAGTTTTGTATTTTAAATTATTTGAAATATTAATATCATTATTTAAATTTAAGGAAAGTGATGTTTTACAGTTTCTGAAACCATCTTCTGATGTAAAGATGTTAGGTGAAATGATATTTGGTTCGGTTGCTATGACATACCATGGTACTTGTACTAAGATTCATACCATCAGGTAATGATTGTTTTGCTTTATTTTTGTATATGATGGATTAAGAAATTGCATTTTCTTCTTTTATGTATAGTTTATAATTAAAATTTTAGTGTTACATGAATTATTATATTTAATGTAATAATAATTATACTGTTCATTGATCAGAAGATAATTCAATACTGTTCACTTATAATGAAAATATTGCAAACTGTGTATCATTAATAAAACTGGACTGCAAAAAATCAAGGCTTCATATTTTGGGTGATGGTGGAAAGTGAATTGAAGTTCAGAGGACAGATTACAAAAATAGGCAAAATTGCCCTTGATGTTAAATAATGTACTAAATAAAGATATGAAGGTTATTGTTTCTCTGTATATTAACTGATATAACCATATCTCAACTAGTCTGCACAGGTTTGGTCAATTGAGTTTTTTGGAGATGAAATTGGTGAAGAGGATCTAGAGGTGTGATCAGTTCTCCCTTTGAGGATAGATTAAAGATTCGTGGGCTACAAATCATTTGATTTTGTAAGAAGTTTTTACATGACAAGAATGGGGGGGGGAGGACCCTAGAAATCGTATAGTAGCATAGTAAGTAGGGATGTAAGGAAATAAGATAATTTGCTTAGAGAATGGTGAATAAGTGGAAATTTGTCATACTTCTCCTTGAGGTCAAGGAGAAGTATGACAAATTTCCACTGCTATTCTGTAAATAATGATTATGTGCACTGTGTGCAACTTTAGACTCCATAGAGATGCCTATGTTGTAGTAGTACTACACCTCCAAATCAAAAAATTTGAATAATCAAAGAAATTGTGTTGAATGATTTGTGATTCTAATTTATCATCATCAAATTTCTGACATGTATCCTCAATGGGTGTACAGGATATTATGATAGTACTGTATGAAGAACTTACATTACTAACTTCTTATCAACAATTTTCCTCCAAATCAAACTGTTGCCTGTCAAGACAGTTATATTCCCATGATTTCTCAACTATTTGTTATAAAGTGAATATCTGATCCTGACAGCCTCTATTTGGCATGAATCCAGCTTGTTCTTCACCAAGCTTCCTTTCCACAATCCTCCTGAACAATTTCTCAATTTATACTTGCATAAACCTTTCCAGGAACACTCAGTAGGGAAATATCTCTGTAATTTTCACATTCAGTTTTCTTTCCCTTTTTATATATGGATACAATGAGAGCTCTACTCCAATCATCCAGAATTTATCCCTCTATCCAGGCCTTCTGAACTGTGCAGTGCAGCTACTGCAAAATGTTTATACCTCAGTACTTGAGCATTTCTGGTTGAATATCATCTATCCCTGCTGCCATTCCACATTTCAGAATTTTGATGGCTTTTTTCTACTTCAAATATGGATGTGTACACCAATTCTCCATTGACGTGGTAGATTGATTCCAGAAAAAACTGTGTAAAAAAGAATACAGTGCATATGAAAAACCTAGAAGAATGGTTCCAGATGTGAAAACCTGATACGAACAATAAATTATTTTCAAACAAAACATATGAAAATCATTGAATAAAACTCTCTCTTTAATTTTAATGGAATATTTTTTATTTTAAATACTTATTTAAAGTATATACATATCTATCTTTCTTAAAGAAAATAGTGTCACTAATAAAACAAATTCAAAAAGGCTCAAATATACCTGCTCGTATGGTTATTAGTTAAATTTTATTCGCAGTCACTTTCTGACAGTAACCATGTTCTTTTGTGAGATTGGAATAAATTCACTTCCATCACTTGAAATGCTTTGGCTGTACTGTTCGTACTGCAATGCCGAAATGTTTTCTTTGGTAAAAGGAGCTAAATTAGCACTAATATCCAATAATTCCGAAATTTTTTTTTTACCACGAACTCTGTCATTAATTGTTGAGGTCCTGTTTTGGCTAGATCTTTGTATAATTCTTCATATTGCACCATACATGACTTCAGTTCCGGTTTAAACTGTTCAGCTTGTTCAGTATTTGGATCATGTGTAACAAAATAACTTTGCAATTTACTAGATATTTGAAACTTTCTTTAATTAATCCTGCAGTGAGTGGAATCTCTTCATCATCATCACTTTTTTCTTTTTCATCGAGATTCTCAAGGACAGCTTCTATTATTTCGTCATCACTAAGCCTTGTCAACCATCAATTCTTCAATATCTGCAGACAAAAAATCATCAAATCCTTCTCTGCCAACTGCATGTGCTAATCTGATGATATTGGGATATTCAGTTGTATGCAAAGGTACAGGGGCTTTTCTTTTTCACACATTCTGGCCAGATAACTTTGCAGCATGCATTTAAAGTTATTTTTAATTCTGATAACACCACTTAGCAAGTTTGATGCAATCCAAAATAGAAAATTTCTTCCACACATCAATAACTGTCAATAAATTATCCTTATCTAGTTTATCCAAAATGTATTGGAATGCTCTTCTTATGTAGTAAGTTTTGAAGGTAGCGATCACACCCTGGTCTAGTGGTTGTATTAGGTGGCAGAAAACAAAATTCCACATTTGGATGTTCTAAAACAGGATGGCAAGGCACATTGTCTATAATCAATAAAACTTGTCCAGATTTTTTTTTAAAATAGTGTTTAACTTCTGGAACAAAACATTGATGGAACTATTCATTAAAAATTTCTTTTGTAACCCAACTTTTTTCTTTGCCTTCCAGTCCACTTGTAATGTGTTGAAATCCACACCTTTCATTGTCCATGATTTTAGGAATTGATTAATGAGTAATGGTTTTAGTTGCCAAAATTGTGAGGACAACACAAAGACTTCAGGGAATGATGCAGAGGACATGACTTGTAGAAGTAGGGAGATTCTTGTTCTGTTGTATAAGGCTTTGATTAAGCCACACATGGACTACTGTGCATAGATTTGGTCACCTGGTTTTCAAAAAGATGAAGAGATGTTGGAAAGGGTCCAGAGGCTAAGATAGTTTCTGACCTCTGGGATGTCGAATATGAGGAAAGGTTGAGAAGGTGCAATTTACAGAGTATTGGATAAGAGGAAGAGGGGAGATATGATAGAGACCTACAAGTTTGTAAGGGTTGTTATAAGATCAATGTTGGAGAAGTTCTACAGAAAACAGTGGGAGATCAGGGGAGAACCAGAGGTCACCCCTGGAAACTGTATAAGGAGGGTGTGAGCAGGGGAGCGAGAAGCAGGTTTTTTGCATGCAGAGTTGTGAATGATTGGAATGCCTTACCTGGGAGTGTAGTTTCTGCAGAGAATTTCAGTGTTTAAGGCATGGTATGATGAGCTGTGTCGTTTTATCATGGTATGATAAAATGACTGCCTAGATGATTCTTTGACTCCATGGGTTCTTGGAGTAATAATAATAATAATAATAATAATAAATCACGATCCTTAGCTGCTTTAAAGGAGCTAAGAATCGTGATTTTGCTTTTTTTTTGTGATTTCACTATATAAGTTCTACTTGGCATTTTTTTGTAATCCTTTATTTAAAACATTTGAGGGGATTCCCCCATAATTCACGTTTAAGTACATATGTTCCGTTCTAAGAAATGATAAGTATAATGGAAATACTCTTTTTAACAGAACTGAATTCAAACAGAAATTTTAAAAATAAGCATAATTTTAACTGTTAAAATCAAAATGCACCATTTAAAGATAGAACTGCTTTTGTTTTCTAAACTGTGTTATTTCAAAATCATGTAAAAAAAAGGCCGTGTAAAAAGAAAATTGCCTGTATTCCTGATTGCATGCCTGTTGAGTGTTTTTTACCACACTGTAACTACTTGTTTCATTTAGTAATTACTCCATACATCAGGGATATGTTTTTCTCCAGTTTTTATGTTACCTTTATCATCTCTAATTCCTTTTACTTCACTCTTTCCTCCATTTCTGATCTTTTTCAACAGCCTCCAAATTATTTTGCCATCTTTCTGATATTTATTTTGTATGTTCTTGCCAAAGTCTTCTCATGACTTTTTGTTTAGTTATTTTTACACACAGTTTTAGCTTTCTCACATTTGTTTCTTTATTCTCTAAGAGCACAAGCTAACTTATTCGATGCTTTCTTTTTTTTCCTTCACTGCCTCTTTAACCTCATGCATCCATCATGGAGTTCTGATTTTTTGTATCCTTGCAGAAAACTTCACCACATGCCTCTCTGGCTGAATCAGGCAATTTTTTCTTTGGTGTTTGCCACTGAATTTCCTATGTTTAGTCCCTGTTCTCAAACTCTTTCATTTTTTTCTTCAATAATGTTTGTTTACAGTTCACATCTGAAAACTGCTTAAATATTTTCTGCTTTAAAACTTTCTTACATATTCTTCTTTTCAATATGAAATTCAATTTTATACTGCTCAAGACTAAATGGTGATCACTTGCAATTTCAAATCCTCTCTACACTCTAGTGTCTTGCACCAGTGAGAAAACATACTATCAACAATAACATAGTCAATGAGACTTTTCTTATTCCTTGCCTCTTTTCTTCATGTTAATTTATACATATATTTATGTTGGAACATTGTGTTAATTAATGTTCCAACATAAATATGTGCATAAATTCACTGCATGTGCTAATCTGATGCAAAGAAAAAAAAAAAAAACCTGACCAGAAATCCAACAGGTATTTGCCATTATTATTAACTTTGCTCTTTTCTCCAAATTTTTGCCAAATATTTCTGTCTGTCTGACAATCCTTTCCTACTCTGCTATTTAGATCTCAACAATGACCAACTTTTCTTTTTTTTTTTCATTGTGTCAGTTGCTTTCTCTAAAGCCTCAAAAAAATTCCTTTAGTTGTACCTTAATAGAATGTTCTGTGGGACCATAGTCACAAATAAGTCTGATTATCCAGGTTTCCATTCTGATATTTGTCCACATCACTCCACTTGATATTGCGTGCCATTCAAGAAGATTAGCCTTGTATTTGGTATTGAATACTATCGGTACTCCTTCTTTTCCCTGATTTTTATTGCCCAAAAATAAAATTTTGTATTTAATGCTTAGAAAGATCTCACAGATTTTTGTCTTTTTTGTTTCATTCTCTCCTATTATGTCGATCTGGTACTTATCTAATTCCTCAGCTTGCTTCATTTCTTTGCCATTCAGGCTTCTTATATTGATGGTACCAATCTTGAACTCTGGTGATGTGTTTTAGGATTTGTTCCATTAGCTGACTTTTCGTTGTTCACAGTGGTTCCCTAGTAAAAACAGTGGGGGGGGGGGGGCTTGTTTAACCTGGCGATGCCCCAGCTGGCATGAAATTCTGTCATGTTGTACCATCATTTTATATTGTGGTTTAAGCCAATAAGAATACAATTTCGTCAGCTAAATCCCAAATTACCAGCCCATCCTTGTTTATTCAATCTTCACCTTCTTGTGGTGCACCCTGTTAGGGTGCACCATGAGACGGCGAGGATTGAACATTAGATCAGAAGCCCTTGTCAGTTCTTTACATTCCTTTAGAGGCTATGCGGAGGCCTGCTCTCAGTTATACAGTTTCGACCCTTAAGCACCGTAGTTCTAATTTATTGCATGGAAAATAATTATTACCAAATATGAATTAGCATCATCTAAATCTAAATACTTTGTAGATTATAAATACAGTCTTCTTCTCTCTCTTCCATCATCTATGTGGATTATGATGAGGCTGAATGAACTCTTTCCTCTTCTGTCTGTCCCTGGAGAGTGAACATTTCTGCCCACTTTGGTGTTGCTTGTTGTGATTTGGTTTTCAGGTCTTCTTGTATTTTGTTTATTTATCTAATTCTGGGCTGCCCTTTGGATCTTTTACCTTCCATCATTGTATACTGGGCTTTTGGTCATATGGCCAAACCATTGCAGTCGTTTTTCTTGGATTTTGTCTATTATTGTTATTTCTTGTTTTAGTCATTTCCTTATGTCTTTGTTTCTTAATCTCAGCAGAGATACTCCAAGTAATCTTCTTAGTCAACCTATTTCAGTAGTTTTTTTTTTTAGCTTTTTTGAGATTCCCCCATTCACTTCCATAGAGAAGTATTGGGAGAACCATTGTTTCATATGTTCTTACTTTCATTACTTGTTTTATGGCACTCGACTTCTATAATTTTTTAGTCATCCAAAAGTTTGAAAAGTTTGGCACATTGACTGATTCGTCTGTTTATATCTTTTGTAATTTCACTGTTTTACTCAATTACTTCTCCGAGGTAAGTGAAGTTTTCTACCTACTCTAGATTCTTACTATCAGTTTCAATTTTCAGATTGGTGTTTGTTTTTCCTATTTCAATAATTTTTTGGGAATTTTCGACCATTCTTCCTGTAGACATGTAATGAGGTCCTGAACTGTTATGGGGCAGACATCCCTTGAACTGACCTGACCTGATGCTCCAGTTCATCCAACAGATGTTCATTTGGGTGGAGATCAGGGCTCTTTGGAAACCAGTCAAGTGTGGTGACATTCATGTCCACAAGTCATGCAGTTACAGCAGCAGCATTATTACATGGTACATTGTCTTGCTGAAAGAGACAATGGTCAGAACCTCTCGGTGTTCTCGGTTTGTGTCACCACAGAGGTCTGAGGCCAAACTGAGAAAAACAGGACCATACTATGACATCACCACCTCTGAATTTCATAGTTGGGGTTATGTGCTCTGGTAAGAGACATTCACTGGGCATCCATCACACTCATACCTGCCCATCTCCTTGGTAGAGGTGTAATGCAATTCTTTGCTCCATAACACACCTTTCCAAGCTTCCACGTCCCGCTGTACATGCTCTTTGCACCACTAAAAATGACACTGCATGTTGGTTCAGGTAATGTGGGACTTGCATATCGCAATCCTACTTTGGAAACTAATGTTCTGAATGTTTTTGTAGAGATTTGTGTTCCATTCGTTGCTGGTTTGCTTATGAATAGTGGTTTTTACATATTAACCTCTGTAGCAACCTATGGTGATGTTCAGTGAGTGTGGTGGGTCATCCATTGCAGGTAACACTTGCAGTTGACTCCCTGCACATCTATCTCAGTATGGTATCACTGATTGTTGACTTGGGATGGTTTAATTTGTCAACAATTTGCCAAACAGATAGGCCTGCAACATGGCATCCTATCACAATGCCTTTTTTCAAACTCTGTCAGTTCCCTTCTTGCAGCCATTTCACTCAGACACATTTGCATTTACTTAGAAGCATCATATTCCTCCAATTTATACAGTCTACAAAAACTTGACTCTTTACATGGAAATGACTTCTTTTCAAGCAGTGTATTCGAAATAAGGAATATGAAACTGTAGGGTTAATAGTTAATTGTCCTAAAATTGTTGGAATAAGTGAGATGTGGTTGGAAGGATGACATTGACAGGAAGTGGAGGGATGTGTAGTTTTTCATGAAGACAGACAGGGCAGAGGGGGGGGGGGGAGGAGAAGTTGTGCTCATCCAAGTTGGTGATGCAAGGAGCATATAGTGACAGTGGTTTTGGAGCAGTATGGTGTGTGAAGTAGAGGTGGACAGGATGAAATGTTTGCCAAGATGTTGTTATAAGCCTAGTAATGTGGATGGTAGTGGGAACGAAATCTATAAGGAAATTGGTCTGACTAATAAGAAAAGGGATCATTACGACCGATTTCAATTTTGGTAATATAGATTGGAATGAAGAGAACACCAGGATCCCAAGAGAATGAATTTCTTGAGTTTTTGAGAGACAGCTATGTAACAGAGTACATAAGGATTGAGGGTCTTGAGGGTCACTTGACCAGCCATATTAGGACTTTTTTTAGAAAGGGGTGTATATGGAACTAATGTGGAGAATTATGACACTCAGGAAGTGGTTTGCATCTGTATCATGGAACGAGGAAACTGAAGAGGTGAAGCACATAATGTAGAAGAAAAAGCATTATGGAGTGCAATAACCAATTATATGAGGGAGGGGTGTTCAGAGAGCAAAGGAAGGTAACTTGCTTGGTAAGAGTAGCAAAAAGTGCAGTATGAGCAGCAGCTAGTAAATGAGGCCAAAAGAAATCCTAGGGATTTTTTTCGATATGGGTGAATGGCAAGATTTAAAATTTGGGAAGCTAAGATGGCATGCAGAGTATAAGATTGGTGGGAATTTCTTAAAGGAGATGAAGGATCTTCTTTAAGATATGTTACATATCTGTATAAAGACCTGAAATTTCATGGACATTTTGCTAAAATTGTAAGGATTGCAGCAGGATTATGGCAGTGATGTGGAGAACACTGACACTGTTATGATTCCATTGTACAAGCTTTTGTACAATGGAATCATAACAGTATTGTACAATGGAACTGCATATGGATTACTGTGCACAGATTTGGTCACCTGGTTTTCAAAAGGATGAAGAGATGTTGGAGAGGGTTCAGATGTGATTAGCTCAGTTAGTTTCAGGGTTTCTGAAATGTTGAGCATGAGAACAGATTGAGAGAATGTAAATTGTGGTGCCTAGCAGATAGAAAAAGGGTGGGATACAATCAAGATACACAATTTGATAAGGGGTAATTGACAGATTAATGTTGATGACAGTTTTTTTCATAGAATGGCTGGAGATGGGGAAAAAAGTGGCTGTCTGGATAAGGAGGGTGAGAGCAAAGGGATGAGAAGTAGTTTTTTTTTTTTTCATGGAGAGCAGTGGATGATGGGAACACATTGCCTGAACATGGTGAGTGCAGAGAACAGTGAACTAATTTAAGTCATAGTATGATGAGCCATGTGTGAGTGGGACTGCCCACAATGAGTCTCTTGACTCTGTAGAAGTCTGATGATGATAATATTATAGTTTGAAGTAGTACATGGGTTCAGATTTTAAGTGTTTTAGTAATATTTGTTAATTACACCATATTGTTAATATTATATATATATATATATATATATATATATATATATATATATTTATATGTACAAAGTATTAAGATTGTTCCATTCATCACAGTACAACAATCTTTTAATTCTTTATATGCATATATTTAAGAGGCATGCTTTTAACTGTTTGTTGGCAACCTTCCTACCTGAACACTTAAATCTAATTGCTGTCTCTGGAATAAACTGCATGCTTTCAATGAGAAAAAAAAAAGTGCCATACTGTAGTATGGCACTTTTTTTCCCTTCAAAGCAAAGTGTGGCAAAAGGATATAAGCTATAATATAGTCAAATCCTAATTCAAAAGTC
Organism: Typopeltis vanoorti; assembly: GCF_054136105.1. Taxonomy (NCBI): domain Eukaryota; kingdom Metazoa; phylum Arthropoda; class Arachnida; order Uropygi; family Thelyphonidae; genus Typopeltis; species Typopeltis vanoorti. The sequence goes on from NC_143567.1 coordinate 82,407,858, forward strand.
AGCCTGATTGACCAGATGGCAGCCTCTCTGATTCACTGGATATTTGTGAATGTCTTTAGATGGTGGCTAATTTTCATTTCCCAGTGTTGACTGTGTATTAAAAATCTGAACTTGCTTAAAAAAGTACTGTTTGATGTCTAGAACAGGTTTTTGGATTACTTAATTTTTAGCCATTGCATGCTGTAGGTCTACAACTATCTGTGGATTGAATTCACATTTAAAGTGAAATTAAAATAGAGATAGAGAATAAAAACAGTTTGAGCAGCTTATCAGATTCTTGATTCTTATTTTGGTGTGGAAAGAAACAAGCTCTGCAAGCTAAAGACAACCCACAAGAATTCTGTCAATATGCTGCAAGTAAAAGAAAGAATGAATGAATGTGAAAGAATAACTACTGAATGCAGGTGACAGATGTAGAAGAGATTGTTCAACTAATGAGTGCTCATTTTAATAAGAGCTATCAATTTGGCATGCATCATTAAGCTCAGTATTACTTCTTCACTGGATGAAGAAACTCAGGTGTGAAAACAATGTTCAGCAATAAGGAGTGATGGAACATCAGCATGGATGCTAAAAGAGTGCTCTTCAGAATTGGCACTATGACCTTGACCAGACTGTAATTTGAGCCATGGAACAGGTAACATTCTATTGGAGTGGAAGAATGTATGATAATCCTATTGCACAAAAGGGTGATGCAAAGACTGATATATCTAACTGTGGATTGGTAAGGAAGAGTTTTGAAAAGTTGTTAAGAGCTCACATATAGAAATCAGCTGACAGTGAATCTATTCTTTGCAAAGAACAGCTTGAGTTTAGAAGGTCGTGTTTGAACAACTTGTTCACATTTGATAATGTTTGATAAGGGGAATGAATGGATACACCATAATAGTTTTGTACTTTGCTGATTACAAAACTTAAAGAATTTAGTATAGAAGGCAGTAGCATAAGTTGGGGGGATATGTGGATTATAAACCATTAGCTTTAATAAGAGGATGGCTGACCTGACCAATATCAAAAAAGTGGTGTATGGAGAGTGACTGCAAGATTTAAGGTGACCAGTGGCTTACTACAGGGATCAGTCTGTAATCAGACTGAATAACATTGTTATTCAGTCTTTACAATGAAATTGGGAAAGCTTTGACAGATAGCATACAGCTATTTGCCGTTGATGCAAAGATGGACAGGATAATCAGGAATAGGACTCACATGCAGCACTTGTAGAATGATTGAAATATGCTGGAATTGTGGGCTTTTGAAAATGATCCCATATAAATGCATAGCTATACACTTCAGTGTAGTGAGATATCCAAAATTTGCAATTTCTCTTATAATCTATTTCCCACACAGAACCAATATCATCATTAACAGCTCTCCTTTGTGTTCTCTCCACTATATCTGCATCACTTCAGAAAACTAGGAGACCAGACTTGTACATAGTTCAGATGAGGTGATGCAGATATAGTGGAGTACTACACTTAATGTATAAGTATTGCAATTATCATGCAAATTGTATTTAGATCTTTACTATATATAACTCATTTCTCATCTTAAACTTCCTGTCTATTAAAATTCTACAGAGATTGCAGAATTTTAATAAATAGGAAGGTCCTTTGTCTTTATGAAGTTTATTATTATCGAGACCTCTAGCGAGTCAAAGACTTGTTGAGGAAGGCATGTATTGCCTACATCAGCTGTCATATGTACCTTTTCTTAAACTCTTACATACTAGAGGCATTCACCACTCCAACAGGCAAACTGTTCTACTCACTCATGGCTCTATGAGAGAAAAATCTAACCCTTATCCCTGTTTTTTTTAACTGCACACAAACTGAATTTACACAGATGTCTCTCCATCTTCCATATAATGAAAAATTTTATCAGCTGATATCCTATAATACCCTCTCAAAAGTTTATAGGCCTCTTATATTAACCCTCTTTCTTCTGTCTACAAGCATCTGCAAGTCCACATACTTTCAATTTATCCTCGTAATCTACATTCCATAATCCTGATATCATCTTGGTAACTTATCTTTTGCAGGTTTTCTCTATAGTTGCCTCCATAATTTATTATAATGAATGACAATTGCCATTCTACCACAATCTACCACAAGTGTGATAGAATACTATGCGAAAGGCTGTTGCATAAACTGGAGAATATGGGATTGGAACATGTACTATCAACTTGGATAAGTGGACAGTTGACATACAGGTATCAAAAAGTGGTATATGGTGAGTGTAAATCTGCCAGATTTAATGTGACCAGTGGTATACCCCAGGGTTCAATCCTGGAGTATAACACAATTAATGATATTAGGAAGGATCTAACAGGAGATGTTTAATTCTTTGCTAATGATGCAAAGATAGGCAGGGCAGTCAGGGGGATTATACTAATATCTAGCACTTACAGAAATTTGAATAGGCTGGAAATTTGGGGAAATGAAAATGGCTGACAGTTAATGTTAGCAAGTGTAAAGTTAAACTTACTTTGGCATAATGAAATTTGCAATGGCAAATCATATTTGTGGGATTATGCTATGGAAAACTGATGAGGCTAGTATTCTTGGAGTTATGGTGGATAACTCCAAGAATTGGAGTTATGATTTGAATTAGAATTTCAAAGGTTACATTGCAAAAATTGGAGACAACCCAGAGGATAATTGTGATTTTTGAAATGAACACGGACATGTAAGGATAGGGAAGTCTCTTCACCTCTTTAGAAAGCCTTGATATGACAGCAGATATGGTCTCATGGGTTCAGAGAAGATATGAAATTCTGTAAAGAATGTTTGACTAAACTTAGACAGGATAAGAAAAAGGATCACAACAGGAACAGTCAGAAAAGTACCATATTGTTATTAATATTATGATTACTTGGTAATCATAATATTAATAACAATATGGTAAGTCAGTTAAAATCTAAGAAAAATAAGAGGTGATATGGTATGGTGACTCAATCCTAGAATTTGCACTTGCCAAGAGCGTCACCACTTCTAAGTTTCCCTGGGGGAAAAAATCAAACATATGACAGCCATAATTGAAAACCAAAAAAGAAAAGTAAAAGAGATGATAGTTCTGGTAGGTACTAATAACTTAAGTAGTGACAAATATAGTATGACAGAAGATGTGAAAGGTCTGTTGAAGAAGCGAGAAAGAAATGTGGGAGAGTAAAAAAATGTAGGATTGCTACCCAGATATGACAGTACTGAGTTAAGAAAGAAGGCAATGATAGCAAATGATTTCACATGCAGGCTATGTAGAAGAAATGGATGCGAGTTTTTAGATGTGCGGAGTATGTTTGATGGCAGAAAAGACTTGTATAAGAGAAATGGCCTGCACTTGAATTCATTTGGCATCAGGAGCCTGGAGAAATTACTTCTTGGTATGAGACAAAATGCAGAGAGTAAGGGAAACCAGATCATCAAGGGAGGAATGGGAAAAACGTGTGTGAAAGTTCAAATGTAATAAAAATATGAATATCTTCGAACATGGTTATGTATGTGGCAAAGTGGTGGAAAAATATGCTTTGGGTTCAAACCTTTTAAGTATATCTGGGGAGGGAAAAGAGAAAATTCTAGAACAAGACCAAATAATTGTATATCTAATTATAAGAATAGGCTAGGTGGTAATTTATTATGTCAATACACAAATGCCAGGAGCATCAGAAACAAAGGGGTTGAGTTTGTTGCTTTATTGAATACGATGTGGCTTAAGATTGTTGGCATCAGTGAAACCTGGTTATCTGAATCAGATGTGGTAAGTGGGATTGAGTGTAATGGATATACTATTTTTAGGAATGACAGAAGAGATAGGAGAGGAGGAGGAGATGATATCAGATGACTTAAGTCCAGTTAGGGTAGAAACATAAGAAAACAATGATGGTAACAATGTCCCATGTAGTGGTGAGTTTGAATCTATCTGGTGTGAAGTGTAGGTTAACAGAATGAAATATATGGTGAGGTGTTGCTACAGACCTGGCAGCTCTTGTTTCAGGGGACGAAGAAATGCATCATGGATACCAACTGAGTGATCATTATGGGTGACTGTAATTTTCCAAACATTGATTGGGTAGGAGAGAAATCTCGTGATAAGAAAGAAGTGGAATTTATTGAATTTTTGCAAGACAACTTTCTCAAGTAGCGTGTAAAAGAAGGAACTCTAAGTCAAAGAGTGTTGGATTTGCTCATAGCATTAGAAGGAGACTATTGTACCACCAATTGGTGACAGTGCATGCTGTGCTTACTTTAGAAGTATCTAATTGTATTGATGCTCAGATTCAAACAGGTTATATGCTGAACTATAAAACTATAACTGATACCATGTGACCAAAGATAGCATTCTCTTAAATTGATCATAATATCAGTTACTGAATGGGAAAAATGTCAGCAATGCATGGGAATCTTTGAAAAAGCATTTAAATGAGGCAGTATCTTAATGTATCCCTGGTGTTTGAAAAATAAATAGGTTGAAAGTGAAATGGATGTCTAACCTTATTAAGTAAGAGATCCACAAGAAGATGTGGAAAGAATATTGTGAGAATAAGAGTGAGTGAAGTTATGAAATATATAAAGCTCAGGCCTGAAAAGTAATGAGTATTGTGCAGAAAGCTAAATTGGAGTATGAAAAGAAATTGGCCATGCAAGCTAAAGGGAGTCCAAAAGAATTTTATCATTATGCCATAAGCATAAGAAAGAATGAATGTGAAATAATAACTTTATTGAATGCAGATGGTACTCGAGTTTCGGAAGTTAAGGTTAACGAGTGCTCACTTTGCTAAGATGTATCAACCAGGTATATGTAACATGGTGCACAGTGCTACTGCTACATTGGATGAAGTTAGAAGGTTCATGAAAATGAGGTTGAAGAATTGTTGCATAACTTGGATAAGAATTGGTGTATAGGGAGAGATGGAATATCAGCCTGTTTGCTAAAGAAATGTTCAGCCAAATTGTTTAGGGCTTTCATATGTTTGTATAACTCTAGTCTCAGCTCAGGAATGATACCACAGGAATGTATGATAGTGCCATTGTACAAGGGTGGTGCAAAAACCAATGTGTCTAACTACCGACCTATCAGTATCTCTGGTGTGGTAATGAAGATTTTAGAGAAGTGGTAAGACCTCGCATACAAAAATGGGTAGACAAACATGCTGTACTCTGCAAGGAGCAACATGGATTTACTAAAAGAAGGTCATGTTTTAGCAATTTGCTCATATTTTATAACAATGTTATGGCAGTGATTCGCTATATGACAGTGGTCTGAAACCTAACATGTCATATGAATGGGATATGTCTGTGTAATGTTTATATATAAATATATTTATATATTCTGCTGATGCTAAAGACAAACTCTATCATTCATCCAATCATATGGAACAAATCGGAAAATATCTTTCGATGCTATGATGAACTGGAAAGAAGAATTATAGAATCTAAAGAAATCATCATTCATCCAGTACATCTCAACACTAACCTCAGCTATAATTTCTCAGACTGTCATTGCGCTGCTATTCAACTTTGGCGTTCATGAGACCTTGAACACATGCTCATGCCCAACAATGAAGAGTACGCAGAACAGCTTCAAATGTTAATATGTTAATGATATAATGTATAGATTTTTTTCTCTCACAATGTTTGTTGGTAGTTCCGTCATGTTATGCACCTGAAGAAGTCTTTTAAGAAGATGAAATTAGTTGTGCAGTTTATTTAAATTAAAATAGTGTTTCTATTTTTATCTCTCGGCTTATATCATTTAATCTATTTCAAAATATATATATATGTATGTATGTATATTGCTTTCTTGTCTTTTCTTTCCTCCCCATTCTTAATTTTTTTTTGTGTTGTAATTTAACTATATGCTTTTTATTATTATTAATAACAGATCACCACCACAAGTTATGTTTAGCATGGTGTTTCCAGAACCACATTATCACTCTGCTGCTTATGTGTAAGTATTTAGATTTAGTTATAGCTGATTTTTTTTTTTTTTTAGTCATTATCAAATTTCCAACTATATTGTATGTTTACAACGTTTTTTAATTTGATTGTTTAGTTTAATACATTACAGCTGTTACTTTTAATGGTTTTGTTTTAAAATTATATTTTGTCAAATATAATTTTATCCAATAACTTTTGTTATTGGATAAATTATATTTGACAAAAGTATATTCTTGTTTAATTTTTGCACCAGCCTGGATGTATATATATGTCTGCTAAAATGAGGATGTGAAGCATATGATTGAGTTAAAGAAACACGGATAAGAAGTGCTGACCATCAATTATTTCCATTAAGAAGTGTGATAATCCTTCACATTCAGCAGAACCATTAAACAGATTAACTCACATTTGTAGCTAGTCTTAGAGCCAATGCTATTAAGTGGCATGAAATGCATAGGTTCCTTACAGTACCTGCTGTGTGACTGTAGTTTTAAAGTGATATAGCTAAAAGCATACAGTATATTTTGTAGTCTTTTTTTTTTATTATATCATTTTATAGTTCATTAATGTCAGGACAAAATAAGAGAAACTTTCATTCTAAATTTTTTTATTTTTTTGAGTGATGGGTTTGATTGATGTATACTGAAAATGGTTGCTATCAATTACTGTATATAAATCTTGTATCAGCCTAGATAAAGAAATGCCAGAATCTTTTTGTAATATGCTGTCCCATTATATGGTTAGATGTCTGTTCAATTTTTATCTTCAATAAAGATTTTTGAGAACAAAATTACTTTCATGAAACAATTATTTCATAAAATGGCTATTTCATGATAAGCCGTCACTACTGAGTATGAGATGAGTGCTTTCTTACAGCATATGCATTGTCACTGTAATTTTAAACAAATATATACTGAAGGTATACAATATATTTTATACTTCTAGTTCTTTTGTCATGTAATTATTCACATAACTGACCACTTAATTAGCAACCTTTTTGTAGCTATACATAAACATCACTTATACAGCATTATATGTATAAGTGATGTTCATGTATAGAATACATGGCCACTTGTGTCACCATGTGTTCTAGGCAACTATTTAAGAATACTGCTGGTCGACAATCATCAGTAGGGTTGATCACGGTAGGAAAAACAAAGGATTTTCCAGAGTTTGATAAAGGGCCTATATGTGGGTGCCCATCTGGCTGGAGCTACCATTTTGAAACATCAGAGCCGACTGGTTTCTCAAAAAGTGAGATATCCTGTGTGTTTAATCAACGGAAAAATAACCTACATTGCACGTAATTGTGGTCCTAAAACAGTTCTGTTAGGAACGAGATCACCATTCATCTGAGAAGAATCAAGTTTCTCAACTAATTATTTTTTTACTGAGAGGGGGGGAAGGGAAGAAAGAAAAATGCCATCAATGTATATGGAAAATGGTTACTATCATTTTTTGCACATAAATCTGGTATCAGCCTAGAAAAAGAAATGCTAGAATCATTTTTTTCATAGGGTCTAATTATAGTTAGATAACAGTTTAGTTTTTTATCTTCAATAAAGATTTTTGAGAACAAAATTACTTTCAAACAGGTGTTTTCATTGAATAATGGTTTCATGATAACCAGCATCACTAAGTAGCATGAAAGTAGTTTCTTACAGGGCTCCAGAAATCAACCTGCCCAATTGCTAAAGGCAAGTTATCAGAGACAAGCGGTGCCTGGATTTTCAGCCTTTTTCTGAATGCATTCAAAATACATTATTTTCTTTGCATAATTTACATTTTTTATTTTTATTTTATTATTATTATTATTTTTTTTCACTTTAAAATATCTCCTTCATTGTCAACGTATTTGATCATGAGTGGCTGTCAACAAATTCATTATTGACTTCTGGATCTGAAATTCCTAATTAGAATGCTACACATCTCTTTTAAAATCACAAGAACAGTTCTAATTTGATATTATTCTTGGTGTTAGGCTACTATTCTGCTTATTTGAAGGCCTGAAGTGACTAGAAAAAGTTACATGTTTGGTGTCTCTCTAGAATAGATTTTCCAGATTATGTAATCTCCTACCTACTGATGGGATTACTTAACATACAATAGGTTTGACCTTTTACAGGTAGGGTTCACATAAATATATCAGGGATGGAGAATCAAATCCAAATGAATAAACTTATAAATCAATATTTTTCATGGGCTAAAATATTGTTTGAAAAACCTAAATCAAAATTTGTACTGGATCAAAAAAAAAAAAAAAAAGATGAATCCGAATTTAAATAGATTAAAAAAAAAATCAATTTAAACCTAAATAGAGAAATACACTCAAAATTTGGTTAGCCAAATTGTATTCTGTATTAGCTTAAACTACACTATTACACTAGCACATTATGATAGTACAACATAATGAAATCATTCCTGTTGAACATTGCATTGGTAACAAGCCTCTGCTGCCTTAGTAGGAATCATACTGAACATTGATAAGGAAGCCACAGGAAACTTCTGTAGAATTTCAAAGATTAGTATTATCTGCATTTGAACTTGCAGAAAAGGATTGAAAGTGCAGTAGAAGAATTATAGGAATACTACATAGTTAATAGATGACACCAGTTATGTAACAGCTGAGATCCTTCTGAAATAAGTATACAATAATTTATTCACATTAATTGTCATGAAAAGAAAGGAGTAGCTGTAGTACTCCATGCAGAACATGAAAGTAAATGTTTTAAATGGGAAGAAATTTCAAGAAGCATACGTATGGAAAGGGACTTAGGTGTTGTTGATTATTCATAATAGTGATTCATGCTATAAACAACACCAAGAGAAAAAAAAAAAACCTTTATTGAACTTACTAATATTTTGTTAATTTTCTCCCTAACATCTTCTGAGCACAAATTATGACTGTGAAATGCACACAGCACTGAACTGAATGGTGTATCAGTGGAAAACAATTCAAATTGTAACTGAAAATGGAGCTAATGTTCTAACATGTCATTCTCTGTGGGCCATATAAGCATAAAGTTAATTTAGAGAAGTCAAGCTATTAGGTCTCAAAATGTCCTAGATCTTGAGTAAATGAATGCAACCATACTTGATGAGGTTGGGCGAGTGCTTCATAGCTGATGCTGATTCTAAAAACAGTCTCCCAGACTAATAACTTCTATATAATATCAATGTCTTCATTTAATCCTATGTGAAAGAGTATCCAGAGCATGGTCTGCCAATCCTGACTTACCATACAGATGATCGCAGGTGTAATATTCTTCAAGGCAGGTGTTAACTGATCTACTAGTCTCTCCAAAATAGGCTAAACTGCAGACAAGGAAATTTATGCACTACAGGATGTTCAAGAGTTGCAGTTAATTTTTACGAGATGGATGCAGGTAGCTAGTTGAATGAGAGGTTTGAAAGTGGCATGGTGATCATGTTAGCATTGAAGAAGCATAATGTGGAGATATCATGAAATGGAAATTGGAAAGTGAGTTATTTGCACTTCTAGTCCCTTTGGCACTTTTTGCACCACTTTGAAGAGTGGAGGAATTCTTTGTCATTAGAAAATTGGTTCTTGTTGAAGTACTAAACAACAGAGTAGGAAATGAATCCTAAACATATCAGAAATGTATTTTGAAAATTTAGAGAAAAGAACCAAGCTGAGTAATAATGGTAAGTACCTGCTGGATTTCTGTTCAAGACATGGGCTAATCATTACTAGTGGTGCTATGTTCCAACATAAAGATGTGCATAAATTCACATGGTGGGAACATTCAAGAAATAAGGAGTCTCATTGATTGCTGTTGACAGTGTTTTCTTTAGCTTGGTTTCAATTAGTACAGGAGAATTAAAATAGGAAATGAACATTTAGTTTTGAGCATGATGAAGCTTAAATGTTTCGTATGAAACACTTGTGGAAACAAGATTGAAGTAATGGGGGGAAATGTGAATGAAACATTTTAAAAAGAGGAAAAATGAAGCAGCTTTCAGGGAAGAACTGTAGACTGAAATATACAAATTAGTATTGGAATAAAAGTGAATGTCAAAACAGTAACCCAATTTCTCTGTAAAGATTGAAAATTACTGCTCTGTGGTGCACTCCTCAAGAAATTGTACAGGAAGTCCATGAAAATAATTCATAGTGAAAATTCTTGATAAGTAGAGCAGATGGATTTGTCATCAAGCATGAAGTTATTCGAAAGAGCTTTTATGTATCACATATGGTTTGTAAAAATGTAGCAGACAGTAAAAAATTTTACATTTCTTTGATTATTATTCATTCTTTAAAGCTAAATATTTGATCTTATAATGTGAATTAAAAAAATATAAATTGATTTGATCTGAGAAATCTTATTTCAGCGAAAGAGCAATGGAACCATCAAACAGTCTCTGTAGTTCTGCAAGTGAAACAGCAATTACAGATTGCATAGGAACTGAATCTATTGGTGAGTCTTCATAAATATCATGTTTGAAAAATTAATATGCAGATTATTATGATTAGCATCATTCTTTTCAATAGTAAATTTGCAGTTTTCAGTTACTCACATTTTTCTCTTTAAGATTAATTTATTTCATCTTTTACACATATGATAAATTCTTTTAATCTTTTACTTATTTACTTATACTCTTGCTTTGTATATATATTAGAATCAAAAATTGTTAGTACTGTGTATGGCAGTTGTTAGTAGATTGTATTTTGATGCTATAGCATGATCCTGATTGTGCTATCAGCTCATGAACAATGATTCTAAGTATCTGTACAAAAATTTTTGTTGATGAGCATTATATTTGCTGATATGGAGAAGTTGTGGGTTCAGCCTTGTCTCCTCATTCCTATCCATACCTTTCTTGTTATTACTTAAACTGCAAGTTTATCAGCTCCTTGTTGTCATTAGTAATGACAATACATGAGATACTCTACTGTACTAAGTTAGTATTATAAACAAGATTGTTTGCCATTGTAATTCTCTTCATTGTTAAGTTTCAAGTTCATTTTTATAGCATATTTAATTTTACATCTAATTTTGGTTTTCTGCTTCCTTGTTCTCTGCACTTTTTTTTTAAACATCTGGGTCTAGCTCCCACTGATGAGACCTCTAAGTCGAAACTGCTTGGAAGCTTGGGTGATGAATGGCAATGCTGTAGCCCATGAAGTTTTAAGTGAAGCATGGCTGTTGCTGTCACCCAGATCCTGGGGGGGGGATAATGAATGGCAGTGCTGTAGCCCATGAAGTTAACTGAGGCATGGCTGTTGCAGTTACCCCACAGATGAAATATAAGTGGCTTTGCTTAGTGGTGGAGTGAGCTTGCCACTGTGTAGAGCCAACACTGAGAGTTCTTCTCGGTGACGAGGTGAGCCTGTTACTGAGGGGAACAATGCTGAGTTTTTGATCCTTCGGGTTGCTCATGGTTGGGTGATCTGGGGGGATCGCACGAGTTTTTGGAGATTGACCTGTACTTAAACACTCAACAAGGCGAAACCGGGTCTGGGTAGTGACCCCTTCCCATAATGCATAGCATCATACATGTCCGCAAGGAGATATGCTTTGCATTATGGAGAATACTAAAGAAAGTGATCAGAACTTACTCCACTTTTGCCACGAGTTGCCCCTGTCCTGAAAGATTGCTTACGCTTGAATCCGCTGAAACTTTTATAGTTATTATATTCGGCACGAAACTCTTGTATCTGTTTTCTATATATTCAGCTTTGAAATAATGTTGGATTCAATATCCACCTTGCCGGCCTGGTTGACCGAGTAGTTAGTGTATCTGCTTTCTAGCCAAAAGGCTGTGGGTTTGAATCCTACTGTGGGCATGGATGGATGTTTGTGATTGTGTGGAAATACTGGTGGTGGTGGTGGCGGCGGGCAGTAGATGGCATTGGTGTAGTTGTAGTTTGGTGGATTGAGTGGAGATGGGGAGTTGTGGAGTATGTGCCCTCCCTCGATGAGTCGTTGGACTCCCTGGAGGTGTCACTTAGATAATAATAAACTTCATTTTTCATTGTAGTTTTTCATTTCAGCTTGTAGTGATTTTCTTGTTTAACTCTATTTCCATAAATGCATTTGCATTTCAAGCTATTAGAGAAGGTAGCTGCTATTAAAAAAAAAAAGAAAAAAAGGTGAACACATAGGCAAGTCCATGACATGCAGTAGTCAAGTACATAAATTCACATGGAGAGAACACACAAAAAATATGAAGTGTGATTGACTGTATTATTGTTGATAGCGGTATGTTCAGAGTGGTTCAGGATATAAGAGTGTACAGGAGATTTGAAATAGGAAGTGATTACCATTTAATTTTGAGCAGGTTAATAATGAATATCATATTGAAGGCAAAAATACAAAAGTTTCAAAAGAAAATGGAAGTCAGTCAGTTTCCCAGATGTAAAATGTCAACTGAAATATACCACTTGTTGGAAATATACCAATTATTAGAGGGGAGGGGGATGAAAGTCTGACAAAGGATCAAAGCTTAAGAGTCAAAGCTAGATAACTGGAAGGAAACTTCCATGTAGTTTTTTAAGGAATATGGAGAACTGATCTTCCTCTTGTGATGTATCATGTAACTAGGTATCTATTTGAATCTGAATGAATGAGGATGGCACAATATGATGGAATCATGGTGGCTGAGGATGTCATCTGTTTAAACAAGACTGTTCCTCTTTGCCTCAGAGAACAAACTCCACATCAGCATAAGATGTATGTATGTATCACTAGAAAAGACGTCAAATTAGAGAAGTATATGTCAACATAATTGGTGATACCTAAACAAAGAAGACTAAAATAGATATTATTCTTCTATATATTAACTATAGTATGCTATATTCAGCAATAAGGAAGATACACTTTTGAATGGCATTCGGTTTCATGTAGAGATGCAGGCAAACATCAAAATGGGGGATGTACACCTCTGTCCAAAAAGAAACCGAACCTTTTGAAAATAGAAAAAACGAGTGGCGCCACCTGTTGTATCTTTTTGTTATTGAAAGCGGCAACCTTCATTAGTGTTGTGTCAACTGTTTATGACATTTGTTTCATTAGAAGCAGAGTTATAGTACCAAGAGTGACAGCGTGTTTTGATGAACGGTTGGAAAATGAGTTTCAAACAGAGCTGCGATTGACTTTTCTGTTAAACTTGGTAAATGTTTTACTGAAACGCATCAAATGCTTCAAAAAGCATACGGTGATGAATGCTCATCCCGTATTCAAGTTTACGAGTGGTTTAAGCAATTTCAAAGTGGTCATGAGACGCTTGAAGACAAGAAAAAGCCGGGCCATCCAAAAACTGGACTGAGCGAAGTTAACATCCAAAAAGTGCATGATTTCGTCAAAGAAAACCCAAAATCATCCGTGAGATTGATTGAAGACGAATTGGGAATTCCAAAATCAACCTTGCACAACATTTTGACCGAGAGTTTGGGCCTTCATAAATTGAATTCGCGATTTGTTCCCCACAAGTTGGCTGATGACCAAAAAACGTATCGCATTGAACACTGCAAGGACCTCATCAAAACCGCTCATAACGACTCAGACTTCCTTGAAATGATCGTTACTGGTGACAAAACGTGGTGTTTTGAGTATGAGCCTGAAACAGAGTGCTGAGTGGAGACCACCAGAAGAGGGGCATTCGAAAGTCTATTTTGGGTACTTCATTTGGAGCAACGGCAAAATTATGCCATTTTGACAGAATGAAACGTTCGCTGTCTGTCAGGGAAGTTATACATTGATCACTACTCTATCTGTATCATAATAGAATAAAGTACCCATAATAGACTTTTTCCATAGTATAGACAGAGGTATTCGATCCTTACCCCAAAAAACAGCTAACAGAACAAGATTCGAGTGTGCAAAAATTCTTTTTAACGGCAAGCCTCCTTGGCCGAACCTATCGTATGCTGGACAAAAAGTACTGAAATTGCTAAAAAATAACAAGAACCTAATTATTATGAAAGCAGACAAAGAGAAGGCTGTAGTCATCCAAGACAGAAGAGAATACGAGAGAAAAATATCACTGTTACTCCACGACTATTCGACTTAAAGGCCCCTCACTTCAGATCCTACCGGTAGTCAAATAAAAAAGCTTAATGTCCTTATAGAAAAAATATCGATATGGGATGAAAATAAAAAGAAAACACTAAAGACCTCCTTTGGGTGCCCACCAAGATTATATGGTCTTGCAAAAGTACGTAAGCCAGGAATTCCATTAAGACCGGTTGTAGACTATATAGGTTGTCCCACTTACAAAATATCAAAATTTCTGTCAAATTTACTCACTTCTTCAACTAAAAGAACTGCTACATATATAAAAAATTCTGTGGACTCCAGAAATAAAATTTCCGATCTGCATCTAGACAATTTGGAGATTATGATTAGTCTAGATGTTTCGCAATTTATGAATGTTCCGTTGGCGGACAGTATAGAATTACTACACCAAGAATTTCCTCCAGACATTGTCAAATTATCTGAATTTGTAATAAAATCCAGTTATTTTTCCTTCAAAAACCAGTTATACAAACAAATCGAAGGGACAGCAATGGGTAATCCAATATCTCCTGCTATTGCCAACTACTTCATGGAGCATTTCAAACAGTGTATCTTTGGCAACATTACACCCAGACCTAACATTTGGTTCAGATACGTGGACGACATTTTTGCCATATGGAAGGGCACCTCAGAAGAACTACAACAGTTTCTCTCAAAAATTAATGTACTTCATCCAAGGATCCAGTTCACCCTAGAAGTAAATAAGCAATTAGCCTTTCTAGACCTTGATTCTTCAACAACCAGATAGTTATCTACAATTCACAGTCTGTAGGAAAGAGACTCATACAGGTCAGTACATCTGCACTGAATCACATCACCATCCCAGCCAAAAGGCAGGTACTGTAAAAACACTAGTTCATAGAGCCAACTCCTTTTGTTCTTCAGAAGAACTTTTACAAAAAGAATTACAGTATATTAATTCCTCCTTCATATCCAATGGCTATAAGAAGTCCTTCATAAAAAGAGCTTTAAGTAGTCGTGCTCCAGCATCCTCTTCCAGAAGAACCTACACATATACCTATTCCCTATGTACACAGGGTTAGTGAATGCATAGCTAAGGTGCTAAAACCACTAAATATCTGTGTGGCTTTTCGACCCATCAGAAAAATCTCCACATTCCTAATGTCTCCAAAGGACAAGCTCCCACATCTCAGATATCCAGGTGTCTACCAGATTCCCTGCTTGTGTGGATTATCATATTTCGGACAAACAGGAAGATCTGCTCAGGTCCGGTTAGAAGAACACCAGTCGTACATCCAGTACCTTGAACCCAAACAGTCTGGAATTGCAGAACATGCCATCAACACCAGACATATAGAGTTAAGTGGAACAAGACAAAAGTCATTCACAAAAGCTGGTTCCTAATGGAACAGCTATACAAAGAAACATGTGAAACATTACTTCACTCCCCTAACCTAAACAGATCCGATGGTCTATGTCTTTCCCCCTTGTGGGAGACAGTACTATATAAAGCAGCAAATCTTTCCTAATATATAATTGTATACACATATATATATATATATGTGTGTGTGTTAAAGATACCAAGCTAATTTAATTATATATATTTATAATAAAAAAATAATAAATAATTAAATTTAAATAAGTAAAAATAAATAAAAATAAATGAATAATAATTAAATAAATTTAAGAAATTTAACCTTAGCTACTTAGGTGGCACTTTGTGAAAATAACAGTTATTGTTTAATTAGCCTTGTACCTGTACTGATGATGCCTGTGATACTCAGGTGAAAATTCTACCAATAAAGAATAATTTATGTGAGTTAATTCCGTTATTATAATAGTTAGTTGTCTAATACAGTATTAAAGAAAAGTTTCCAATTCAGTGGGTGGTATGTGTACTAAGCAATATATAGTCTATATATGAGTTGTAAGTTAGAATTAAAGGAAGTACACAAAGACAGTTAGATGTAAAATTAGGTTTAATGCAAGGGTTCACATCTCTTGTCTCCACTCTTATTCATCATCATCTATGTAGATCACATTATGAAAGAAAGGAGTAGCTATAATTGATATTAAAATCAGAGATAGCCATCTTGATACCTAAAGATTTAACAAACCAGTGCAAAATAAAAGGAATTATTTACTAAAATAAAGAGCCAGAAGGCTTCAGTTGGTGATGCAAAATTATATAAATCAATTGGATATTAAATCCAGCATTATTTCAAAGTCAAATATAGAAACTGAAAGTTTCGCACGAAATTTGACCAAAGAGCTTATGAGAATACCCTCACTGGCATTTACAAGTTGCCCTAGTGCGGAACCTTATAGAAAACATGATCTCTTGCCCAAGGGTCCATATATTTCCCTTCTGTTGGTCCATTTTAATATCCACTTGAGTTATATAATTTTGCATCGCCGAACTGAAGCCTTTTGGCTCTTTATTTTAATAAATACTTTGCGCACTGACTGAGAGTTCACTTGCGAAAAATACACCTCTCCGACACTTCTCGTTCAGTACTGAGTGTATTTCCTCAGTACTGAACGAGAGTTTTTGCTCTCTTAAGATTTCTGCATAGTCTCTGAGGAGAAGCAACCTGTTCTCTGAACTATATTCACCTTCTGTTGGTCTAAAATGGACCAATAGAAGGCAAATATATGGACACTTGGGTAAGCGATCATGTTTTCTATGATGTCTGCATTAGGGTAAATGCCAGCGAGTGTATTTCCGCAAGCTCTCTGGTCAAATTTCGTACGAATTGAGTGAATTGAGAATAAATAACACGTTCTACCAATATAAAGGAAATCATAAAATAACATGGAGAAATGCCTTAGGAAACGTATTCAGAATAGACTATTTAAGGACACATAGAACCATTATACCTGAAGAAATAATTTATCAGAACTCTAACATCTGCCAATATAGAAACTAACCATGCCTTATTTACTGGAAAATTAAGATTCTGAAAAAAAAAAAAAAGAAAGTTTCCAAAAGGTAACATAGATTAAATAAGACTAAAGAAAAAAACTTAAGAGAGAGAGAGGGTGAAAGAAAGAAGGGTAAACTCTCATTGGAAGAAAGTTTTAAAGCATTATGCGAATAAAACATACACGAGTAGTTTAATAAAAACAGTTTTAATGAATCTTAACTCAGGAAAGATCCTACAGGAATGGAAAGACTGTATGATAAGCCCATTGTACAAGGGTAGTGCAGAGAGCAGAGACTGATATGTCTAACTCTCAACCTATCAGTATCTCTGGAGTAATTGTAAAAATTTTAATAGAAGTTGATAAGAACTCACAGAAATGGGTGGGCAAAGAAAGTATATTTCACAAGCAACAGCATGGGTTTACTAAAGGGAGGTTATGTCTGAGCAATTTGCTCATATTTTGTAATCATATTATGGCAGAGTTGGATAAAGGGTACAGATACACTATCATATTGATGGAAGTTGCTATGGCATTTGATGGGATACCACAGGAAAGGCTGTTGCATAAACCAACCACTTATGCAAACTTGGATAAGTGGGTGGCTGATGGACAGGTATCAGAAAGTGGTATATGGGAGATGAATATGCTAGATTTAAGGTGACCGGTGGTGTGCCCCAGAGATCAGTCTTTGGACCATTGTTATTTAATCTGTACATTAATGATATTGGAAAGGGACTGATAGAGATCTTCAGTTGTTTACTGATGATGAAAGATATTATCATTATTTACGGCATCTCCATGAAGTCCGAAGACTCATTGTGAGAGACCCAAATCAACCATCATACACACAAATCCTATCATGTCTCTCCTTGAATCCATTAATCATCAGGGAACTCGCAACCAATTGTGGCAATCCATTCTCCACGCAAAAAATCTGATCCTCACACCCCTACTAACCACACTCTTACACAACTTCCATGGATGGTCCCTAGTTCTCTATCGTATACTGACAAATTTCACTTGCATCAATTCTATAAAGCTCCTTTAATATTTTAAAAGTTTCTATCGTGTCCCCTCTTTTCCGCCTATCAACTAAACTTTGTAACCCACAAACCCTCCTCACAGACGAGTGACTGATCTGTGGAATACTCCTCATAGGGAGTATTCCACAGATCAGTCACTCGTCTGTGAATCTTTTTGACCACCTCAAGGTGATCTACTGCACACAAATCTGTTTGCAGTAGTCAAGATCAGTAATCATAGCCTTATAAAGAGGGATAATAACTTCCTTAATCTTTACTTATTAGCTTGTTTTTCAACAGCCAAGTAATTCATTGGGCTATTTTACCAACTTTTGCAATATGCCCTCTGAACTTTAACCCTTTGTCTGCCAGTTATCCCCAAGTCTCAAGCCTCATCAATTTCCTTCAAACCAATACCATCAATATGATACACCATATGCAATCTTTTCAACCCGAAGTGCATACCCTTACATTTTGCAACATTAAATTGACGATCGTTATCCTTTGCCCACAATGCCAATATATTTAAATCATCCTGCAAGATATCTACGTCACCTTTATCAACTGTTGCTCTCCCAGTTTTGCATCATCAGCAAACAACCGAATATCCCCCTTAAATCTTTCCCTATGTCGTTGATATATAAATTTAAAGAGTAGTGGCCCTAGTGCCAACCCTGAGGTACTCAACTAGTCACTATCATTCTCCTAGACTCCACTCCACCATATACTACTCTCTTGTGTCTGTCTGTCAACCAACCCTATCCATGTTATTAGCATCATATTCATTCCCATCCTCTCCAGTTTTTGTAATAGTTTTCCATGTGGTATTCTGTCAAATGCCTTGGCAAAGTCGAGCAGTATCTTTGAGTAGCCATTATCTTTATCCAATTCTACTGTTACTTTATTATAAGATAGGTTGGGCAATCAGAGATGCTACTGATATACAGCATTTACAGGGTGATTGAATAAGCTGTAAGTGTGGACATATTATGATGGTTGTTATTTCAATGTTAGTAAGTGCAAAGTTATGTAATGCGGGTGTAGCACAGTATCCAACAGCATATTATATTGGTGGGATTATGCTTGAAGTAACTGACATGGTTAGAGATTTTAGAGTTATGGTGGATAGAAAGTTAAGTTTAAAGATCCTGTGTCCTGTCCTTCTCATCCGTCTAGGACGGGTTGAGTCCCCTCCCAATGAGGAGTTACTGGCGTATTAATGCAGCTGGTTCGCCAATCCTCTGCCGCATCTCTTAAGGGCAATATTAATGAGTGTGTCCTTGTGTGTTCATCCCGCAAGTAGGCCAGTTTGCCTACTTGTGGGATGAAAAAACCCCAGAATAAACGGGGGGGGGGGGACCCTGCTGTCCATCCCAAGATCGGCTAACTTGGCTATGGCTGAGGAAGATCCTTCAGCTCCTCACGTCTCTGATGGGAATCGAACCTAGGAACCTCCTTCCTCAGGCATATGATTGTGAAGCACAAAGCCACTAGGCTAACCATGCGGACTGTTCAAAGATCACATAACAAAAATTGCAAGTACAACTAAGAGGATTGTGATGTTGAAACGAACATTGACATGTAAGAATATAATAGTAATTTTGCCTCTTGACAAGGCCTTGATATGACTGCACGTGGACTACCATGCAAAGGTTTGGTCTCCTGGATTCCAAAGGACTAAAGAAGCTGTGAAAAGCCTACAAAGAAGAGTTACCAAGATGATATCAGGATTATGGAATGTAGATTACAAGGATAGATTGAAAGTATGTGGACTTGCAGATGCTTGTGGACAGAAGAAAGAGGGTAATATGGAGGTCTATAATCTTTTGAGAGGGTATTATAGGATATTGGCTGATAAAATTTTTCTTTATATGGAAGGTGGGGGACAAGACAAGGGGTCATCTGTGGAATTAAAGTTTGTGTGCAGGTTAAGGGGCTAGATTTTTCTCTCATAGAGCTATGAGTGAGTAAGTGGAACAATTTGCCTTTTGAAGTAGTTAGTGCATCTAGTGTTAATGAGTTTAAGAAGGTAAACCAGCTGGTATGGATGATGTATAGCTTCCATTAATGAGTGCTTGACTTCATGGAGGTCTAATAATAATAATGATAATATGAAGTCTTAGGGGAGATAAAAGGAAGAGGTGGCTAAACTTGGCAAAAAATAGGGAGAGATGGGGCAAAGCCTTTTTAGCATATCTACAAGTTAACAAAATCTGGGAAATAAAATGAGAATTCTAGGATAGCTATTCAACAGCCCAAACATAACTTATGGCAACAGAAGCAAGATTATAAAGAAACTGAATTATGTGAGTATATAAATTTACCATTAATTGAACAAAAATGTTGGGGAGACACTAAATTATATGAAGATGAAGAAAAAAAATAACGGCCTAAAAACTTGAAAGATGAAGACTCGAGAAGAACATTACAACAAATAGAAAAGTTACAAATAGAAAAACAGCCAGAATAGGCAAAATATGAATAAGTTGTTAAAATATGGAGAACAAGAATTAGGTTTCAGATAACAAAAAAAAAAAAAAAAAAAAAAATTGGGGAAAAAATTGTTTTCTAAGAAACAAATACCAGATGAATGGAGAAAAAATATCACACCGATTAATTCCAGAGGGATCAATCTATTATCAGCCACCTTGATTGTAAATTATAAATGAATCTCTGGTATTAAATGATGAACAACAAGGTTTTATATCTGGAAGATCCTACACACACAATATTTGCAGTGTAAATAACTAATAGAAAAATAGTTGATTATAACATTCCAGGTTTGTCATTTTATAGTTGTACATAAAGTATTTGATATGATAAAATTAAAAGATATTTTAAATATCATAATGAAATAAAAATAAAAATGTAGATCGTAAACCTTCTCTAAGATATTTATACATATAATGATTGTGCAATCAGCTACTGCAATAATGCAACAAAAGAAATTGAAACGAAGAAAGAAATTAGACAGAATGATTCATTAAGTCCCTTTCTACTGTTCAATATTCTAATGGATGAAATAATAACTAAAAGAAGTTAAATGAATAAAAATTAATAATATATAAATCTAACCCACAAAGCAGATGATGTAGTAACAATAGTAGATACAGAAAGTAATTTAC
Organism: Typopeltis vanoorti; assembly: GCF_054136105.1. Classification (NCBI taxonomy): domain Eukaryota; kingdom Metazoa; phylum Arthropoda; class Arachnida; order Uropygi; family Thelyphonidae; genus Typopeltis; species Typopeltis vanoorti. The sequence goes on from NC_143567.1 coordinate 82,428,866, forward strand.
AAAGAGAAGTATTTCATTTCTAGCAGATTTGCCAAAAATAGAATATAGAAATATCACTAGAAACAAAACACTTGTGATTACTAGGCAATCGATCAGATACAAACTAGAAATAAATATAAAAATAATTGAACAGATGATGAATTTTAAATTCTAGGAATTCAGATTAATTCAGAAAGAATAATAGACAAGGAAGCAAGAGAGAAAGTGCTTAAGGCAAACAACATTTCTGGGTGTTTAAACAGAATAATACTTATAAAATTCTAATATTACAACTAAGACTTGAACATATATGTGAAAGTATAATGTGAACAATTTTTACCTTATTGATCTGAAACAGTTAAGATTCAACAATTATCATCATCATGTTATTGACATGTACCCTCAAGAGGTGTACAGGATATGATAGTACTACATGAAAAATGTACATCATTACTAACTTCCTATCTACAATTTTCCTCCAAATTAATTATTACCCATCAAAACTCCAACATTGTCAGATCTTATATTTCTTTCTTCTAAGGCACTTTTTACTGTATCAATCCACCTATATCTTGGTCTTCCTCTTTGTCTTTTTCCTGCTAACCTGGCAGAGAACACTTGTTTTGCTAACCTTTCCTCTCCCATTCTATTTAAGTGACCATACCACCTGATATTAGTTCTGCTAACACGTTCCTGGATGCTAACAATGTCAAGTTCTTTCCTAATATCCTCGTTTTTAATATGATATTGCCATTGATGCCATCTGTTCACACCCCTAATCTTTCTCACGACTCTCATATCCATGGTCTCTAGTCTTTGATCAAGTGTTTTATTTCTAACCCAGCTCTCAGATCCTTGTATATCAGATTTAATACCACTTTCCTTCATAATATGATCCATATAGATAATGAATAACAGAGGGGATAATGTACATCCTTGTCTGACACCAGATTCACCATTAAACCATCTTCCTGTACTTCCTTCAATTCTAACTGCCAACTTACAACTCAAATAAAGACTAAGTATTGCTTGATATAATGCCCCATTGACACCATATAACTGTAGCATATTAAATAGCTTCTCTCTTGGCACCTTGTCATATGCCTTTTCCAGATCGACAAAACTTAAATACAGATCTTTGTTATATTTCCATGACTTCTCAACTATTTGTCGTAAAGTGAAAATCTGATCCCGACAGCCTCTATTTGCCCTGAATCCAGCTTGTTCTTCACCAAGCTTCTCTTCCACAATCCTTCTCAACCAGTTTTTCAAGTATACTTGCATAAATCTTACCAGGAACACTCAGTAGAGAAATACCTCCTGTAATTCTCACATTGTTTTATTTCCTTTTTTTCATATTGGTACTATGAGAGCTGTACTCCAATCAACTGGAATTTGTCCTTCTGTCTAGGCTTTCTGAACTATGCAGTGTAGCCATTGTAAGACTTTTATACCTGAATATTTCATCATTTCTGGTCGAATATCATCTACTCCAGCTACGTTTCCACATCCCAGGCTTTTAATCCACTAGTAAAGATGTCAAGGAAAATTGTAGAAAAAAAAAATATTATGATCAGAAATGAAAAAAAAAAAAAAAAAAAAAAACAACTGCCATTTATCCAACCACATCCAGAAGGCATTTTTCTGTTCTCATATTTGAAAGGTCGAGTTATTGAAGTACCATTTACATGGTGCTGTACTGGAAGTTGGTTGTGATATGCAAAGATTGGTAATTTTAAGGGTTGTTGGTTTGAAAATTGGATAAACAGTTGATTACTGTTTTCAGAAAATGTGCCTTACAACCTGTAAATGAATAGATAGCAAACAGGAAAACAGAATGACAAAGGCATGTCAACAGAAGACAAAAAAAAAGAATAATTAGATGAAAAAAAAAAAAAAATAGAAACCAAGTACTGAAAGACCACTAAAACAGCAGAAAAATGGATTGCAATAAACAGCAGCAGTTCTGATATCTAAGAAGATGATACCAATTTCAGCTCTTAATCTTTATGCAGATGATGTTATACTCTTAAATAAAATCCACTAGAAGCCAGTAAGATTCCTTATTAAGTTGAATAACAATAAGTTTGGATAACTGCTATTACAGATGTGGGATGAAAAAATTAGAAATAATAAGACACACTGTGAAAATTCTTATGGAATATTGAAAACCTGTGTTGTATGCTGAATGGAGAACTTGTGGAACAGGTAAAATATTTCAACTGCTTAGGCATATTTTTTTTTAGAAGTTATCAAATATAATCATCATGTAGTAGCTATTGTACATGGCTGATTTTGTATAGATAAAATGTAATAATTCTGCGTAATTGCCTCCATGCGCACTGTCTTCTACCAACAACATTTACGACAGCGATCTGTTGACAGTTGTGGTGGCAACTTCTTCAATTACTCATGTACATGGTAACACTGGTTTCTGTCCTCTGCCAGGTCGAATTTCCAGAGATCCTGTTTCTTCAGACTTCCAAATCATCAATCTATGGTAGCTGACAGTGGACCTTTATACAAGTTCTGGCGGGTTCTAAACTCACGAAGAGTAGCTGATGCATCGTACTCATTAAGATAAAATAACTTTACAAGTAATGCATGATAAGGTAAAGTGAGGTGCATGTTGAACACCAACTATCAATACGAATGCATTTCTGAAGTGTCCCTTTACTTTATAGTCCTTATGATGTCAGCAAAAGAGGTATCCAACTTTGTTTTATGCAAATTTTTGGCTTCCCAGGCTACAACAGTGCCATATTGTCCCTGTTGGCAACTTTTCAAACTAAAATTTTTTTTTTACAGAATCCTCCTTCCTATGTTTTTAAGTCTCCTTACATTTTGGTTGTTAGATCGAGCTACATAAGGCTCTGAATAGAGGAAGTTTAATTATGGCCATCCTGTATTTTATTACCATAATGGTTATATGATCACTCTTTATACATAATAATTACATCTAAATGCATAATTTTTATATGTTTGTTACAGTCCTTGTATCTTTTTTTATTTTATATATATATCTGATTTTCTCTCTCTTTCCAGTCCATAGTCTGTCAATGGATGTTCCGCCTTGCAGGCACAACAGCAGCATAAGTAATACTTCTGGTAAAGTATCATGTGAATCTATTGCAATTTATAGTTAAGAATTTGTAGAGAAGTTATTTCATTACATTTAACTTTCTTTACTTAAATTTGAACAATTTCTGTGTAATCAGTTTAGGTGTAATCTATCTAATTATTATTTAGAAACATATAGTATAGAAAACAATAGTAATATGAAGGTCCTCCTAAGATGAACATTATCAGTTGGAACAAAGGAAATAGCTGCTTTAAGAGGAAAAAATGGTGAACTTATAAAAAATAGAGATGCAATAATCAAGAGAATTCAGAAATTTTATACTGAACTCTATGAAGACAAGGACTGAAACATCCAAGAATCAACTATGGATAACTCGAGTGAGGAAGAATACGATGCCCCTGAGATCTTATAAGGTGAAGCGAAAATGGCACTGCGGGAAATGAAGAACGGAAAAGCCCCAGAAGATGGAATTATGGTAGACTTCTTAAAACTGGGAAGAAGCCCTGTCATTAAATAGCTGACTAAACTCTTTAATAAATGCCTAAACAGAGAAAAAAATTTCAAAAAATTGGAACAATTCACTTCTAATATTAATTTTTAAAAAGGTCAATAAGAAAGAAATTAAAAACTATATACCTATAAGCCTACTCCCCACCATATATAAAGTCTTCACAAAAATTATAAATAATAGAATAAAATCTAAACTTGAGGGAATGCAATCCTGTGAACAAACTGGATTTAGGAAGAATTACAATACTTTGGACCATATTCAAATTACGACAGCTGATTGAAAAATCAATTGAATACAATAAATCCTTATGTCTGGCCTATATAGACTATGAAAAAGCATTTGATTCAGTTAAAACATCTGCAACACTAAAAGCTCTTGAAACCCAGGGAACTGAGAAACCATATATTGAAACACTAAAACATATTTACAATAATGCAACTTCTGTAATTAAATTATATAAAAGCAGTGAAAAGTTTCCAGTACAAAAAGGCATCTGGCAAGGTGATACTATATCTCCCAAACTATTTACAGCTGCATTAGAAGAAGCCTTGATTGGAAAACAAAAGGAATAAACATAAATGGAGAAAGACTGCATCATCTGAAATTTGCAGATGATGATGTCATAATAGCAGATAACTTTGAAGATCTGGAAGAAAGGCTAAATCAGCTAAATGAAGCCTCCAGAGTAATTGGATTAAAAATAAATAGAGAAAAAACAAATATAATGATGAATAAATACATAAACCGAAGAACTGTCAAAGTTGAAAACCATGAAATAGAACAAGTTACCTCATATGTATATTTGGGCCAATTGTTATCCTTTGAGCCAAAGAAAAGAGATCGAACCTTGGATGGATGGCTTGTAGGAAAATGAGAGACATATTTAGAAGTGACATCCCTATGAGTCTTAAAAGGAAAGCTTTCAACCAATACATACTTCCTGTCCTAATATACGGAGGAGAAACATGGATTTAACAGAAGATAAGCCATAAGCAAAAAAGCTGAGAACAGCATGACATTACATGGAGAGAAGTATGCTAAAAATAACATTAAGAGATAGGAAGACAAATACCTGGATAAGATCTCAAACAGGTGTCACGGATATTGTAAAATACATTAAACAGGCTAAGTGGAGATGGGCTCGCCATATTGCCGGATGCAATGATGGGAGATGGACCAGAAAAACAACAGAGGGGAGACAAATGGATAGAACAAGATAAAGAGGAAGACCGAGAAGAAGGTGGAGGGATACACTGGACAAGTTGCAGAATGGATGGGAGAGGCAGAAAACTGAGTGGTCTGGAAAACCATGGGGGAGATCTTTGTCCAGCAGTGGACAGAACCAGACGATTGAAGAAGAAGTATAGAAAAACTTGATTTGTGAAAGTTGATAGCTTCTACCCACAAGAACCTATAATATACTAATCGCATCCCAAATACAATGTGCATCATTCTTCATTGCTGATGTGTTTTATATATATAAGTGTATTTTAAAGCTTTGAAAAAATGAAAATGTTGAGTATGAGATCAGGTAACAATCCATTGTATAATACAAAATATCATCTTAATTTACTGTTTATCACAACTTAATGTGGTTTACTTTGTTGTCACTGCAGTAGTCATTTAAAGAAATGCTTGTGTTATCTTAACAAAAATCATAGAAGGCATAATAATTTTAACTTGGAGCCAGCCTGGTTGGCCAAGTGGTTATCGTGTCTGCTCTCCAGCCAAGAGGCTGCGGGTTCAAATCCTGCCATGGGCATGGATGCTTGTGATTGTCCTGCAAACTTTGTGTGGAGAGGGAATCTGCCACCCTACCACTTATTTTAGCAGAAGACATCATTGCTAAAATCATGTGAGGTACAGCAGTGACCATACGCCATCTACAGACGATGTGAAATGTGAATTTTTTTTTTTTAAACAAAAATTGGAGCTTCTGCCACTTGGTTGAAAATAACTGTGCACTTTGGTAGAAAAATCTAGGTTTGAATTCTATCTAGAACATGGAGAACTTGTATAATAACTTTCATCCGAAGGTAAGGCATTTAGTTTCATATGCATGTGATATAGTTTTTCCTCTAAGAAACTCAGTTTTTTCATCCCACAAGAAAGGCAGACTTGGCCAGAGAATAATATAATTAACAGACAGCAGACTATGTATAATAGATGCTTGCTATAATGAACACCTAAGAATGAGAGAAATAGTTTGTTATAGCACATGGTTTGCTATAGTAAATTTATGGAAAAAAGAAAATGGCAGGAAGCAGAATACAAAGGCAATCGTATCCACAATACAGCACTAAGGAAATGCCAGGAATCCATACATAAAACACACAAAAATAACATGGAAAGGTACAGTTGCAAAAGTAATGGAGGATATATATATATACAAAAGAAAACAAAGTTTTAAATTATTATCAAATTCCTGATATATATATCTTCATGGCTATAACAGAATGATATAATCGTACTACATAAAAAGTTCACATTATTATTAACTTCCTGTCAACAATTTGCCTTCCAAACGATTCTTTTCTGTATTGTCAGGTCATATATTTTGATTTTCTAAAGGACATCTGACTGCATCTTGATCTACTTTTTTTTTTTCCTGGCATCTCGGTAAATGTTTCCTTGTTTTACTAACCTTTTTCATTCTTTTGAAATGACTGTACTATGTGAGACTAGCTCTGTTCACATATTTCTGAATGCCAAAAAGTCACATTATTTCTAATTTCTTTATTTTTATTAATTCTGCTTAATTTTTTCCAACTGTTCATTTATTTTTACCTTGGCTTTCAGAACCATAAATTAACATTGATTTGAACACTGTACTGTCTTGCATATAGCTAGTTTGTTTTGACTAATTTCTTTTATTCCATATAATTTATTCATTTCACACCCTACTTTACCACCTTTGCTTATTCTGTTGTCTGTTTCCATATTAATTTGCCATCTTTGCTGAAAATGTGCCTAAATAGCTGAAATATTTTTTGTTCATTAGGTTTCTTATTCAGGATGCAGCTGATATTTTTAGTGTTCCTGACTATTTTCATAGTAGTCTGAAATCTCTGCTTATTTAAGAATATATCATCATCTACATAATGTAAAGAACTCAGTTGATTATCTCCAATTTTGATATCAGTCCTAATGCCACATTTCATTTAGCAATGTGATCTGCATGATGATGATGAATAAGAGCAGAAATAGTATGCTGTATGTACAGGGTGTTCGGGATAAATTTGACAGTTTCGTAAGGAAAAAGAAAATCTTCTTTGTATCTATTAAATTTAATGAATTGACAAAAAAACATTACAGGCAGAGTTAATTACAATACTATCAACAAGATTTACTCAAAATAACCACCATTAGCATCGATCACAGCTTCAATTCTGCTTCGGAACCTCGAACAAGCTGATGCTACAGTCTCCCTGGGAAGGGCCGCAAAAACTGTTTTAATTTTATCCATTAACTGGGCTTTTGTATTACTGGAAGTGCGATTGGTGTCTTTTTCAACTGCGCCCCATACAAAATAATCCATGGGGTTAAGGTCTGGGGAGTTTGGAGGCCAAACATTTGGACTGGTGAAGTCGTAGAAATTTTCAGACAACCATTTTTGACTTTTCCCAGAGGTGCGGCAAGGGGCCGAATCCTGCTGCCATACATACGGCCTACCATTGGCTACCCTTGTTATCCAGGGCTTGACTACAGTTAGCAACTCCACGAACAAAGCCCGAATTCCAATGCCAAGGTTCTTCAACACCTGTTCCTGCAGATTTGAGAGGAATTCTGCTGTACGAACGCAATCAGATCGTCTGCTAGGGATCTTTCTTCTTGCTACATCCTCGTAGTCACCATTGCAAGTCTCTAGTTCATGCCTGATCGTTTTTACTGTATTCAGGGAGCATTGGGCAGCAGTCGTAATATCCTTATTTTGATGGCGGGCACGAATCATCATGATACAAGTTATTCTCTTCCATGATTCAGGTGGGTTCCAGCTATCCATCCTTTCTGACATCTTGTATATGAATGAAGAAGGGTCCAAACTTTTAAATGAAGAGAAGTGTGTGTTAATACATGTAACTTACGGAAAAATATAATTAATTATAAATATGTCAAATTTATCCCGAACACCCTGTATACTGGGGAGTATAGGTGTAGCACTGATTTGATCGTCGGCTTGTCGAGAGCTCCTGAAAAAATTAGTAGTATTTTGTGTTATCATTGGCAATTTTACTAGAATTTTACATAGTATTGTTTGCTTTTTGTTTCTTGGTGTGTTTGTGCAATTTTTGTGTGTTTTCTCTGTTATTTTAATTATTATTTTTAAGATAAGATAGCGTACATATGGCACCGATCAATAAAAAAATGGTGGCCAGGTCGCCATGTTTGTTTAAGAGTTTTGATGTAAACGAATTTATGCAATAAGTTTTAAAAGAGGTAAACCGTGAGTAGACATATCGGTACACAATAATTAACGGAAAAAACTCACGTAGAAAGATTATTTATTAGTATAATTTTCGCCTATGTGTCACTGGCATCCTCAGTACATTAAGCTCAAAATTAAACACTAACTGACAATTAAACTGACTTAGGTGGCGCTTTTTGGAATTGTCAGTTAGTGTTTAATTTTGAGCTTAATGTACTGAGGATGCCTGTGACACATAGGCGAAAATTATACTAATAAATAATCTTTCTACGTGAGTTTTTTCCGTTAATTATTGTGTACCGAATTTATGCAATATACTGTCTGTGAGATGTATGCTTTCCGAAGAGCGGTGGGAGTCTGGTTAGATGGTGATAGTGGAGTTAATATGTGCAGAAAGTGTAAAAAGAATGAGGATCTCAAGCATGTTTCGGGTGGCGAGAGTGATATCGTTAACGATAGTCAGAATGTAGAAAATGACGGTGTGATAGAGAATTGTGTGGTAGTGCCAGATTGGTGTGAGAGCGTCGTTGAAAGTGTAAATGAAGGTAGAAATACGGAACGAATGGATGATTTGATTGATAATGAAAATGGTGAGATAAATGCGAGTAGTGAAATTGCACGTTTGAATGGAGCGATACACAGAGCAAAAAGGCAACTGGAGTGTATGGGAAAAATGTGTGCTGAACATACCGACTAATAAATGGTGAAAGTCTGTGACGACAAATAATAGAATGTTCATAAACGTCAATAAAATGAAGGAGCGAGTGCTGTATGGGGATTTGCTATTAAGAGGTGTGATAGGTGAGAGTTTGACAAAGCCGTGTCAGTCGTACCAGAGGATGTGAGGTACTTGAGGTAGCAAAAGAGAAGAGTGAGAGAGTTAGGATGGTGAGTATTTTACCGTGGTATGACAGTGAAGTGTTTAGAAGGAGGGCCATAATTGCCAATGACTTTATGTGTGGGTTATGCATGGAGAGTGGTGTGGAATTTGTGGATGTGTGGAGTGAGTTCGATGGGCGAAAGGATTTATATAAGATGGATGCGTTACATTTGAATGGAGTTGGTGTACGGAAGCTTGAAAAAGTGTTGATGAACAATGTGGAAGTGACTGTACAGACTCAGGGAAACTAGATTTATTAAGGGGGGGGTGGAGTAGATATGCAGACTTTAGGGAGGCAGTTGAGTGTATGAATGAGTATAATATGCCTGAGCCAGTACGAAGGACAACAAATCAGAATGGGATAGTTAGTATAAGGCATCAAAGTAGGGATGGGACTAATGGGCTTCTGCAATTCATGTACACTAATGCCAGGAGTATTAGGAACAAGAAGGAAGAGTTTTTGGCCTTGGTTGGCACTTCCAGGCCACAGGTTGTTGGTATTAGTGAAACATGGCTGACAGAAGATGATAAAGCTAGTGGGATTGAATGCAACAAGTATAGCATGTTCAGGAGTGACAGGGTGAATAAAAAGGGGGGAGGAGTGTTATTGATGATAGCTGATGAGTTGCAGCCAATGAATATAGAAGTTGAACTGTAGGATAAAGAAAAGAGCACATTTGAGGCTGTTTGGTGTGAGATAGAATCTAGCAGAACAAAATATACAATCGGGTGCTGCTATAGACCAGGTGATGGAATAGATGGTGGGGATAGTTATGCATAGGCAAATAGAAGAAATGAGTGGAAGGAGGTTAATTATTATGGGTGATTTCAATTATGGTAACATTGGCTGGAAAGAAGAGAGGACACATGGGAGGAAGGAATTGGATTTTATGCGGTTATTAAGGGACAACTATCTGCAGCAGCATGTAGTGGAAAATACCAGGGGGCAGAGAGTGCTTGACCTAGTAATTGCAACTGAGAATGTGGCTGTAACGAACATGACCATGTTGCCACCAATTGGTGAGAGTGACCATAAGGTCATGACTTGGGAGGTGGCTAAAGGAGTGGAATTTACAATTAAGACAGGGTACATGTGGAATTACCGGGCTGGTAAGTATGACAAGCTTAGGTGTGTGAGTGTGTGTGTGCTTGGTTCAGTGCCATGGCATGTAAAACTGCAAGGGTAAAACTGGATGTTGATAGTGCACGGGAGGTGGTTAAGAAGTGTTTGCAGGAGGCAATGGTTGACTGTATACCAAGAGTCCGAATAATAAATCAAGTAGGGGTTAAATGGATGAATAACACTATTAAGCTTGAGCTGCAAAAAAAGAAACAATTGTGGAGGGAATTTAAGGAGAAAGGTGACCAGCAGGCGTAGGAGCAGTATAAAGCTCAGGCCAGGATGGTAACAAGGGTGGTAAGAAAAGCAAAAGCGGATTACGAAAGAAAATTGTCCATGCAGGCTAAAGAGAATCCCAAACAGTTTTTTCAATATGTTGCAAGTAAAAGGAAAAATGTTCATGGTAGAATGATCTTAAAAAATGTTGAGAGTAGGGAGGTAACCGAATCAGTCGATATAGTGGAATTACTGAACGAGCACTTTGCAAGAGTATATCATCCAGGTGGTGACATTGCAGGAATGGAAGAACCAACAGCTTATACTTCATTCATTGTGATGAATGAAGTAGAGGTAACTAGTCTATTACAGAACCTCAATGTCAATACATCTGTGGGATTGGATGGTATACTAGCTCGTGTCGTATGTGAAGCGGCTAAAGAATTTTCAGTTCACTTGACCATTTTGTATAATTTGAGCCTCGAGTCTGGGTCAGTCCCAAGGGGGTGGAAAGAGGGGAAAATAGTTCCGCTGCATAAAGGTGGTTCCAAGGCTGCTGTTGAAAATTACCAGCCAATCTCCAAGACCTTGATAATGATTCCAGCATTATAGGAATCATTATCAAGGTCTTGGAGAAAATAGTCAAGAAGAAAATACAAAATTGGATAGAAGAAAATGGGATACTGTATTGGGGACAGCATGGTTTTGTGAATGGTAGGTCATGCCTCAGTAACTTGCTCACGTATTATAACACAGTGACAGCTGAACTAGATAAGGGTAATGGGTTTACAGTGATTCTACTGGACCTTGCTAAGGCCTTTGACTGGATACCACATGGAATTCTAATCAGTAAATTGCAGCATATGGGGATGGATATAGGGTTGGTGAGATGGATAGGAGGGTGGTTGACGGAGAGATATCAGAGAGTGGTTTATTCAGGAGTAGAGTCCACAAGACAGCCTGTGACTAGTGGTGTGCCACAAGGATCTGTTCTTGGACCACTGCTGTTTAATTTGTTCATTAATGATATAGGAAAGGATCTGAGAGGAACAGTTCATTTGTTTGCAGATGATGCAAAGTTGAGTAGGGCAATAGTGAATGCAGATGATGTCAAAATTTTGCAAGATGATTTGGATAGATTGGAGGTCTGGGCTAAGGAGAATGGATGTCAATTTAATGTGGCAAAATGTAAGGTTATACATTTTGGGGTGAAAAGATTAGCAGCAGTTTACTACATTGGTGAAACTGTACTACAGGAAATTGATGAGGCACGAGATTTAGGAGTGTTGGTGGATAAGGAGTTGAAGTTTAGGGGGGCACATTGCAAAAGTAGCCAAATCAGCTCATCAAATCACTTGGTTGCTGAAGAATTCATTGACAAGCAGAGACAAGCAGGTTATTGTTCCTCTGTATCGAGCCTTGATAAGACCCCTATCTCGACTACTGTGCCCAGATTTGGTCACCGAGGTTTCTTCTTGATGGGGAGGAGGTGGAGAGGATCCAGAGGCGAGTGACCAAGATGATAGCAGGTCTGTGGAATGAACCTTATGAGAACAGGTTGAGGATTTGTGGGTTGCAAAAATTGGTGGATAGGTGGAGGAGGGGAGTATGATTGAGACATTCAAATTACTGAAGGATTTCTATAAAATTAATTCAGAAGATATTTTAGAGAACAGTTCTGGTTGTGGGAGGTCTAGGGGATATCCATGGAAACTGGGCAAAAGTGTAGTTAGTAAAGGTGTTAGAGCTGGGTTCTTTACTTTTAGAGAGGTGAATGAGTAGAATGCGCTGCCAGAGTCTATAGTGGATGCTGTGACAGTGAATGAGTTTAAGGCGAGGTATGATAGATACTGTATGAATGTCTAATAGTTGTGTTGAATGATTTGGGGCCTCCCTCGATGAGTCTAATGACTCCCTGGAGTTGCCCGTAATAATAATAATGTATATATATGTGGAAGAAGGAGAGTATTTATTTTACTTACATCCTCACACTCTGAGTGGTTTAAACTATTAAATTCAAATAAAAAGTAAATACTGAAACTAAACTCTAAATCTAGCTTATACACAGGTTTGTATCCAGGATCTCACATAACTTAATCTCTAAATTAGCTCACTTAACTCATAAAGGATTCAGTCTTCACACACCTCATAACTTAAATAAAAATCTTTAATTTATGAATATACATCACATCAACTACTCAATTGTGCAAGAACCAGTATAATCTTCATATCAAAACAAGGAAAACACTAAATGGGCACATCTTCATTACAATTACATAAACCAAAACTTATTATCCTATATGGACAAAACTTCTTGAATTTAGGTTTTTCTTTTGCTTCCTACAGAAACTTTTATTCCGTCTTGAATTCACACAGCAGAAAGAGTAACATAAAAAATAATCTTTTAAACATATCATCACTTAAGATTGTGAAAGTTTCAACATTCTTCTTAAAACCTCATCATCATCAAATTCCTGACATGTACCTTCAAGGGGTGTACAGGATATGATAGTACTACATGAAAAATTTACGTCATTACTAACTTCCTATCTACAATTTTCCTCCAAATCAGTCTGTTACTTGTCAAGATTCCAACATTATCAGATCTTATATTTCTATCGTCTAAGGCACTTTGTACTATATCAATCCACCTATATCTTGGTCTTCTTCTGGGTCGTTTTCCTGCCAACCTGGCAGAGAACACTTGTTTTGCTAATTTTTCCTCACGCATTCTGTTCAAGTGACCATACCACCTGAGATTAGCTCTGCTAACGCATTCCTGGATGCTGACAATGTCAAGTTCTTTCCTAATATCCTCATTTTTAATATGATATTGCCATTGATGCCATCTGTTCATGCCTGTAATATTTCTCAGGACTCTCATATCTGCGGTCTCAAGTCTTTGGTCAAGTGTTTTACTTCTGACCCAGCTCTCAGATCCATAAGTTAAAACTGGTTTGAACACTGTCTTGTATACAGCTAATTTAGTGTTCTGACTAATTTCTCTCTTATTCCTTATGAATTTATTCAATTGACTTCCTACCATACCAGCTTTGTTGATTCTGTTGTCCATTTCCATATTTAATTTACCATCTTCACTGAAGATTGTGCCTAAGTAGCTGAAATGTTTTACTTGTTCCACAGGTTCTCCATTCCCAACACAGTTGACATTTTCAATGATTCTGCCTATTTTCATTGTCTTTGTCTTTTTATTGCTGACCTTCATGCCATATCTATTACAACAGATATTGAATTTAGTTTGGGCATTTTTGCAGACTTGTAGCAGATTTATTTAGAAGTATAACATTGTCTGCATAAAGCAAAGAGCTGAGATTAACATCTCCAATTTTGATATCAGGTTTAGTACCACTTTCTTTCATAATATGATCTAGATATATAATTAATAACAGAGGGGATGATGTACATCCTTATCTGACACCAGATTTAACATTAAACCATCTTCCTGTACTTCCTTCAATCCTAACTGCTGATTTACAACTCAAATAAAGACTAAGTATTGCTTGATGTAATGCCCCATTGACACCATATAACTGTAGTGTATTGAATAGTTTCTCTCTTGGCACCTTGTCATATGCCTTTTCCAGATCGACAAAACTTAAATACAGATCTTTGTTATATTCCCATGATTTCTCTGCTATTTGTCGTAAAGTGAAGATCTGATCCTGACAGCCTCTATTTGGCCTGAATCCAGCTTGTTCTTCACCAAGATATTCTTCCACAATTCTTCTCAACCGCTTCTCAAGTATACTTGCATAGATCTTGCCAGGAACACTCAGTAGGGAAATACCTCTGTAATTCTCACATTCAGTTTTATTTCCCTTTTTATATATGGGTACTATAAAAGCTCTACTCCAATCGTCGGGAAAGTGCAGCCACTGTAAGACTTTTATACCACCATACTTAACCATTTCTGTTCCAATATCATCTACTCCTACTGCCTTTCCACATTTCAAGCTTTTGATGGCTTTTTCTTCAAGTATGGATATGTATTCCTGACTATATGTCTGTTGAGTGTTTTTTTTTACCACTGTGCTATCACTGCTTGTTTCATTTAGCAATTTTTCGAAGTAGTTACTCCATACTTGAAGGATATCTTTTCTCCTGTTTTCATGTCACCATTATCATCTCTAATTCCTTTTACAGCACTCTTTCCTCCATTTCTAGGTTTCTTCAATAACCTCCAGAATATTTTGTCACCTTCTTGATATTTATTTTCTGTGATCTTGCCAAAGGTCCTCCCATGATTTTTGTTTAGCTAGTTTTACACAGTGTTTAGCTTTCTTACACTTGTCTCTGTATTCTCTAATAGTAAAAGCTGACTTATTTGCCAAGAACTTTTGATATGCTTTCTTCTTTTCCTTCACTGCCTCTTTGACTTCCAGTGTCCACCATGGAGTTCTGATTTTTCTATCCTTGCAGACAACTTCACCACATGCCTCTCTGGCTGAGGTTTGCCTGAGGTTTGAATCTCCAAGATTTGGTTCCTGTTTTTAAATTTTTCATTTTTTTCCTGATAACCTTTGTATATTTTAGTCTACAGTTCACATCTGAGAGATGCTCAACTTTTATTCGCTTTGAAACTTTCTTACATGTCTTTCTTTTTAATATGAAATTCAATTTTATTCTGCTCAAGTCTAAATAGTGATCACTTCCAATTTCAAATCCTCTGTACACCCTGGTGTCCTGCACCAGGGAGAAAAGATCACTATCAACAATAGCATAGTCAATGAGACTTTTTTTATTCCTTGCCTCTTCTCTCCATGTGATTTTGTGCACATTTTTATGTTGGAACATGGTGTTAGTAATGACCAGTCCATGCCCTGAGCAGAAATCTAACAGGTATTTGCCATTATTATTAGCTTTGCCCTTTTCTACAAATTTTCCCAAAATATTTTTGTATGTCTGACAATCACTTCCTACTCTGCTATTTAGATCCCCAACAAGGAACAACTTTTCCTTTTTCATTGTGTCAGATGCTTTCTCTCTCTAAATCCTCAAAAAATTCCTCCACTTCTACCTTAGTAGAACCTTCTGTGGGACCATAGGCACAAATAAGTCTCATTGTCTAGTTCCCCATTCTGATATTTGCTCATATCACTCTACTTGAGACTGCCTGCCATTCAAGAAGATTAGCCTCGTATTTAGTGTTGAATACTTGGCTACTTGGCTTTTCTTTGATTGTCATTGTCTGAATATAACATTTTGTATTTATTTCTCAGAAAGATCTCAACAGTTTTTGTCTTTTTTGTTTCAGTCACCCCTATTATATTGATCTGGTACTTATCTAATTCCTCAGCTAGCTCCATTTCTTTGCAATTCAGGTTCCTTATGTTGATAGCACCAATCTTCAACTCTGGCGATATTAAGTCGGGGTGTGTTTTAGGGTTTGTTCCAGTAGCTGACTTTTCGCTGTTTGCCCTGGTTCCGTGGTGAAAACAATGGGGGCCTTGTTTAACCGGGCGATGCCCCAGCTGGCATAAAATTTTGTCATGTTGTACCATCATTTGTATTTTGGTTTAAGCCAGTAAGAATACAATTTGGTCAGCTAAATCCCAAATTGCTAGCCCATCCTCGTTTGTTTGGTATCCAGGTAGATACCGAACAGGGTGCACCACGAGAAGGTGAGGATTGGACATTAGGTCAGAAGTGCTGGTCGGTTCTCCTCATTCCTCTAAAGGCTATGTGAAGGTCTTCTCTCAGTTATACAGCTTTGACCCTTAAGCACCTTATTAACAGTTTTCATACTTCAGAATAAATTTGCCTTTTGTATATAAGCTTCTGAAGAAATAACTATGGGCATATCTACCGTTAGAAATCACTTATTAGCTGAGAATCCTAAGTAAAACACTTTGTCAGGCCAATTTCTGTATGAACTGGAAATCAATGAAGTTTTATTCAGCTTTAATTGAAATAAATCCTCTATGGATTAAAGCCTACAATAAGCTTTACACTTATCTCTTTGTAGTCTTTAATCCATAATTTTTTCTCTTGTTATGTTCCTTTCCTACTTCTGAACAGATGAACACTTGGCAATGTTCTTTTCAATTCTGCACATGCTTGGAAATACATTAAAGCAACATCTGCTCTGGTCCACCATTGTACACTGCCATTACTGCTTTCAGTGCTGGGTTTGAAATGATGAAGTTCTTTCTTCACGGTATAGAAAAGTTTATTTAATTATAATTTTGATGAAATTATAAGCATTAACAACATCTTTTGTAAAGAACATGTTTCTACATACAAACAGCGCAAACATTACAAAAACTTTTGACAGCTCACAGAACATTTACCATTAAGCTGTAATATCTAACTTAAATAAATTTATTTTATATCTAAGCAAAACTTGAGTAACCAAAGATAAAAAACAAACAAAAAACCTCTTGCTCATGACATACAAAGTGAAACATAAGTTTAAATAACTACTTTATAAAATAAAACCTTATTATAATAAGTTATTTTCTTATTTTTTTTAATCTGTGGAATATCTGAATTTTCTAATTTTACAAACTATCTTCATGTACCTCCTTCATTTCTAACTGCTGACATACAAATCTTATATAGACTGTGTGTTGCTGATATAATGTCCCATTTACACCTTGCAGCTTTTCTTTTGGCAAATATCCTTTTCTGGATATTCAAACTTTTTATATATATCTTTGTTATATTCCCATGATTTCTCATTATTTGGCATTAACTTGTCTTGTTTTTCTTCAGGTTTTGTTTTCTCATTTTGTCATGGCATTTTCTCAAGTCAGACTGCATAAATCTTATCTGAATACTTGTAAGGAAATTCCTCTGTAATTCTCACTTTTTTAATAGTTAGTGCCATGAAGGCTCTACTCTAATTATCTGGGATTTGGCCTTTCTGAAGAGGCCTGAATTATGCATTGCAGCCACAATCAAATCAAAATTATACTTCCTTATTTGACCATTTCTCGTCAAATATCATATAATCCAGCTTCCTTCCACATATTGGGTTTTCGACAGCTTTTTCTACCTCAAGTCTTGATATATGTATGCTTGATCATATTTCCTTCAATATTTTATATCCCCATTTCCTCACTTCTTTCATTTAGCGATGTTTCAAAATAACTACTCCTGTTGTCTAGAATATCTTTATCTTCAGTTTCATATTTCATATCACCTTCATTTCTGAATCATTTTACAGTACTTGTTTAAGTTAAGGGATATTACATCCCATATAGTTTCTTAGCCAAATAAGAAACTCAAAGAGTTTCATGCCGAATATAGTAGAAACTATATAAAGTTTGGCGATTCCAAGCATAAGCAAATACCTGGATACTGCAGCAACTGACCCTAAAGGTAGTGCAAGCTGAGGCAACTCGTGTCTAAGGTGGAGCAAGCTCCGATCACTATTCTTGATATTTACCCATAATGTGAACTTAGCTCCTAGGAGCTGTATTACTGTTCGACATTATGAGAGAAGGTCACTACCCAGACCGGTTTCAACCTTTATTGAGGTCTCATCAGTGAGTAGGCAGACCTAGTTAATATCAAGTTTGTAGCGAACAGAACTTACAACCCTTCTACGAGTTTTGCCATGAGGTGTCCTAATAAATTATTAGATATATGAAGAGCCAAAAGCTTCAATTCGGTGACACCTCATGGCAAAACTCATAGAAGGGTTGTAAGTTCTGTTCGCTACAAACTTGATATTAACTAGGTCTGCCTACTCACTGATGAGACCTCAATAAAGGTTGAAACCGGTCTGGGTAGCGACCTTCTCTCATAATGTTGAACAGTAATACAGCTCCTAGGAGCTAAGTTCACATTATGGGTAAATATCAAGAATAGTAATCGGAGCTTGCTCCACCTTAGACATGAGTTGCCTCAGCTTGCACTACCTTTAGGGTCAGTTGCTGCAGTATCCAGGTATTTGCTTACACTTGGAAAATCGCCGAACTTTATATAGTTTCTACTATATTCGGCATGAAACTCTGAGTTTCTTATTCGGCTAAGAAACTATATGGGATGTAATATCCCTTAACTTAAACAAGTTATATATGTCGCCGAATTGAAGCCTTTGGCTCTTCGTATATCTAATATTTTACAGTACTCTTTCGTCCATGCCTAAGCTTTTTTAAGTAGCTTAATACTTTACTGGGTACTGGATGCTTAAGAGTCAAAGGTGCATAACTGAGAGGAGACCTCCATGTAACCTTTCAAGGAATGCAGAGAACCGATTGGGCTTCTGATCTAATGTCCAGTCCTCACCTTCTCATGTTGCATCCTGCTAGGTATATACCTGGATACTGAACAGGCAAGGATGGGCTGGCAATTTGGGATATAGTCAACCAAATTGTATTTTTATTGCCTTAATCTATAATATATGATGATGGTACAACATGACAGAATTTCATGCCAGCTGGGGGGGGGGGATCACCTGGTTAAACAAGGCTCCCGCTGTTTTCATCAGGGAACCAGGGCAAACCTTGAAAAATCAGCTCAATGTTAAAGAAATGGAACTAGCAGAAGAATTGTATAAGTTCCAGATTGATATAATAGGCGTAACTGAAACAAAGAAGACAAAAACAACTGAGATTTTTCTAAGTGACAGATACAAAATTTTATATACAGGCAATAACAATCAGAATTTGAATGGCAGGCAATATCAAGCAGAGTTATGTGGGCAAATATCAGAATGGGGAGCTGGGACAATGAGACTTATTTGTGCTTATCATCCCACAGAAGGTTCTACAAGGAAGAAATCGAGGATTTTTGAGGCATTAGAGAAGGCAGCTGACTCAGTGAAAAAGGAAAAGTTGTCCTTGTTGAAGATATAAACAGCAGAGTACGAAATAATTACCAGACATATAGAAATGTTTTGGGAAAATTTGGAGAAAAGTGCAAAGCTAATAATAATGGTAAATGCCTGCTGGATTTCTGTTTAGGACATGGATTAGTTATTACTAACACCATGTTCCACCATAAAAATGCACACAAATTCACAGGGAGAGAAGATGCAAGAAATAAGAAAAATCTCATTGACTGTGTTATAGTTGATAGCGATGTTTTCCAGCTGATTCAGGACACAAGAGTATACAGAGGATCCAAAATAGGAAATGATCATTATTTAGTTTTGAGCAGGATAAAATTGAATATCATATTGAAAAGAAGATTGTGTAAGAAAGTTTTAAAATGAATCAAGGTTTGGGCAGCTTTCAGAGGTGAACTGTGGACTCAAATACACAAACATCATTGAAGAAAAATGAAAGAATTTGAAAACAAAAACGAAATCTTAGCGATTCACTGGCAAATATTGAAGAAAACATTCATTGATTCAGCCAGAGGGGCACATTGTGATGGTTGTCTGTAAAGATGGAAAAATCAGAACTTTATGGTGGACTCAGAAAATTATAGAGGCAGTAAAGGAAAAGAAGAAAGCATATCGAAAGCTCCTGGAAAGTGAGTGTCTTGTGTTTCTGTATTCTCTTAGAGAATACAGAAAAATGTAAGAAAGCAAAGTCGGTGTAAAACTAGCTAAACAAAAGTGATGGGAAGATTTTGGTAAGAACATAGAGAAAATATTTAAATTATATATATTTGGTCATAAAATACTTAAAAACGAGACTTTTTGTGGTTATGAGACCATAAGTACTTCATTAATATAATCCCGCCTACTAATTTCGCTAGCGACTGTCTAGCTTTGTCAAGGCTGAATGGTACACACAAAAAATATGAGAGAATACAGAAACGTTGCTAACTGTTAGGCAGTTTGAAACTATGCGTGACAATGCGTGCATGTGTTGAGAAGCTTCAGTCAATATCATGGATACGTGTTGTATGCACACGTGTTACATGATTTTTCACGTATTGTAGTTCCGTTAAACTGAGTGAGTTGATTAAATTTTTCCATATATCTTTCAGTATGGCACCCTGATTTCTGTTGAGGTTGTTACCCATTCTTAATACCACTGCTGCTTCCTTGAAAATTCTGTAACCGTAATCATCATCCATATACAGCATAGAGCTATTTTCCCGGTCAATTGCATGATTGGAAGTTGCACAGTGATGTGCTAAACCTGAGGAGACTGTCCTGTTGTGATTGACATCCCCAACATGCTCCTTCTTTCTGATTTCCAGGCTTCTTGAAGTTTGCCCAATATATGAAAGGCCGCACGTACATAGAATTCTATAAACACCTGGATATTTGAAAACTGGTACACTGTCTTTAGGAGATCTTAATACTTGTCTGATGGTAGTGGTAGGCTTAAATACCACTCTGATGTTGTGAGATTTTAACATTCTGGCTAATCTTGAAGAGACTGAATCTACATAAGTGATGACTACTGTTGAAGCATACTGGGTGACTGTTCCTTGTTGTTGGAGGTTGTCTTTATAAAGGAACTTGTTGATGATGTTTGTAGGAAAACCATTCTGCGATAGTGTTATAGCAATTTGAGAAAGTTCTGTCTGTACCTCTTCTTCGTCTGAAATAAACTTTTTGGCTCTGTTCTGTAACATGTAAATGATGCTATGTTTTTGTGATCTATGATGGTTGGGAGAATAATGTAAATAACTTCCAGTATCTGTGGGTTTTCTGTAATGGAAAGTTTAAAATTATTCTCCTGCCTTTTCACCAGTATGTCTGGGAAGGGAAGTTGTCTGTTTTTTTCAACTTCTAGAGTAAATTTAATCTTGTTGTGAAGAGAGTTTATTCTCTCTAAAAGCACCTGTAGGTTTTCCATGTTTTCATTCCTAATGATGAAAATATCATCGTATCTCCACCATATCGATGGTTTAGGTGTAATTTTGGTAAAAATTTCATTTTCCAACTTTTCCATGAATAGGTCTGCACAAGGTGGTGACAGTGGGCTACCCATTGCTAGGCCTTCCAATTGTTGGTAAACTGTGTTGTTTACTTTGAATAAATTTGATTTAATGCAGTGATTGAACAACTGTGTAATGTCTGTAGGAAAGAGATCTTTAATAATGTTAATGACCTCCTCCACTGGAACATTCGTGAATAAAGATACTACATCCAGGCTGGTCATTATGTCCATTTGTGATGTCTTGACGTACTTCAGTTTCTCAACCAATTGTTGAGAGTTCTTAATATAGGACTCTGTTTGTCTAATTTTTCCTTTTAGTAAGTTGGCAAGGTGTTTAGCCAATAGGTATGTAGGGGAGGATCTGCCATCTGACGCAGTGGAACACCCTTCTTATGCACTTTGGGTGCACCACAAATGCGAGGAGTTATGGGATGTGCGGATTTGAGTTTTCTTTTTAATTCCTCAGGCCAACCAGTTATATTTCTGATCAGCAGGTTTGTTTCGTGGTGGTTTGTCATGATAGGATTTTTCTTTAGTATTTTATACGTAGAACTGTCCGACAGGAGATTGTTTATCTTAGTGAAATAGTCTTTTGAGTTTAGAATGACTGTGGAGTTTCCCTTGTCAGCTTTAGTAATGATTTCTCTTTGTTGTTTCATAAGTTACGAATGGCCTTCCTATCGTATGGAGTGGTGTTCTGTTTGGGTTATTTTTGCTGTTACAAGAATAATCGTAGTCTGGAATCTAATATTGGCTGCAGCCTCTGGGAGAGGACAGAGGCCTTTTTCAATTCCACAAATGAAGTCCATTTTTGGAATGAAATTAGAAGTGATGGAGAAGTTGAAACAAACCCTTTCTTTAGGATGTCGGATTCTTGTTTGGTAAGGCAGTGATCTGACATGTTGAAGATCACTTTGGCATCTGGGAGGTTGTTATAAGAATGGTATTTTTTCTTATACAGTTCTTCAAAATTTTTAATTTGGTTCACCTTGCTTAACTGAAAGTTTTCTCATAGCTAAATTGTAACGTGGTCTATACTGTTCCAGGCAGTGTAATCTAAACTGTTTGAAATATCGTCAAAATGGTTCCGGCAATTAAGGTCAATAATATTTAGTTCATACCTGATGTGTTGTTTCCTTTCTCGAATTAGCACCAAAGAATAGATGATGATTACGGTTACAGAATTTTCAAGGAAGCGGCAGTGGTATTAAGAACGGGTAACAACCTCAACTGAAATCAGGGTGCCATACTGAAAGATATATCGAAAAACTTAATCTACTCACCCAGTTTAATGGAACTACAATACGCAAAAAATCATGTAACACGTGTGCATACAACATGTATCCATGATATTGACTGAAGCTTCTCAACACATGCACGCATTGTCACGCATAGTTTTAAACTGCCTAACAGTTAGCAACATTTCTGTATTCTCTCATATTTTTTGTGTGTACCATTCAGCCTTGACAAAGAGCTAGACAGTCGCTAGCGAAATTAGTAGGCGGGATTATATTAATGAAGTACTTATGGTCTCATAACCAAAAAAAGTCTTGTTTTTAACATAGAAAATAAATATCATGAAGGTGGCAAAATATTCTGGAGGCTATTGAAAAAAAACTTAGAAATGGAAGAAAAAGTATGTAAAACGAATCAGGGATTATAAAGATGACATGAACACTGACAATAAAGATATTCTAGGTGTTTAGAGTAATTACTTTGGAAGACTGCTAAATGAACAAGCAGTGTCAGAATGATGGTAGAAAACTCTCAACAGGAATACAATCTGGAACATATATCCATACTTGAAGTAGAGAAAATCATCAAAAACCTGAAATGTGAAAGCCATCTGGAGTAGATGAAATTTGATCAGAAATGCTGAAATATGGAGGTATAAAAGTTTTACATTGCTACAATGCATAATTCAGAAGTCTGGTCAGAGGGTTAAATTCCAGATGATTGGAGCAAAGCTCTCGTTCAACTATAAAAAGGGAAATAAAACTGAATGTGAGAATTACGGAGGTATTTCCCTACTGAGTGTTCCTAAGATTTATACTTGAGAAACAGCTAAGAAAAATTGTGGAAGATAAGCTTGTTTAAGAAGCTGGATTCAGGCCAAATAGAGGTTGTCGGGATTAGATTTTCACTTTAAGACAAATAGTTGAGAAATCAAGGGAATGTAACAAGGATTTGTATTTAATTTTTGTTGATCTGGAAAGATCATATGACAAGATGCCAAGAGGCTCTTCAAAACTCTACAGTTACATGGTGTAAATGTGATATTATATCAAGCAATACATACATAGTCTGTATTTAAGCTGTAGGTCAGCAGTTAGAGTTGAAGGAGGTACGGAAAGATGGTTTGAAACATAATCAGGTGTGTGAAAAAAGAGCATATTATCTCCACTGTTATTCATTATGTATGTGGATCACATTATGAAGGAAAGTGGTATTGAATCTGATATCAAAATTGGTGATGTTAATCTTAGCTCTTTACTTTATGCAGATGATGTTATACATCTGAATAAATTCAATACAAGTCTGCAAGATTCCCTGACTAAACTGCATGACTGCTGTAATAAATTTGGTATGAAAATAAGCAATAAAAAAAAAAGACAATGAAAATAGCAGAAACATTGAAAACATCAGCTGTATTCTGAATGGTGAACTTGTAGAACAAGTAAACCAGCTATTCAGGCAAGATTATTAATTTCAGCTATTTAGGCAAGATTTTTAGTGAAGATTATAAACTAATATGGAAATAGACAACAGAATTAGTAAAGTTGGAATTAGTATAGGAAATCAGCTGAATAAATTTATGTGGAATAAGAAAGTCAAAACACTAAATTAACTGTATACACAACAGTGTTCGAACCAATTTTAACTTGTGGATCTGAGAGCTGAGTTAGAAATAAGACACTTGACCAAAGACCTCTGATATGAGAGTTCTGAGAAAGATCAGCAGAGTTAACAGATGGCATCAATGGCACTATCACATTAAAAATTAGGATATTAGGAAAGAATTTGCTATTGTCAGTATTCAGGAATGTGCTAGTAGAGTTAATCTCAGGTGCTGTGGTTACCTAAACAGAATGGGAGAGGAAAGATTAGCCAAACGAGTGCTTCCAATTATATATTTGGTTTAATTCTTTATCCAAGTGTAAGCAAACAAAGTTTGTGCCTGAAGTATTTTCAGGACTGGGGCAATTCGTAGTAAAGGTGGTATAAGTTCTGATCACTTGCCTTAGTATCCCATAATGCAAAGAACGTATCCTTATGGGAATATATACTATGCATTGTGGAAAGGGTTACTACCCAGACCGGTTTCGACCTTTATTGAGGTCTTTTCAGTGGGAGCCAGACCCAGTTTCCAATTTGACCAAGACATTTTGTCAAAAGTTGAAGTTGATGAAAATTACCTTCAGAGTTGAATGATGAATATTTAGTGATGAAGCAACGTTTTGCATATCAGGGAGGGTAAATCATTATAACTGCAGAATACGGGAATCGGAAAATTCTCACAGCATTCATATTCAAAAGAGAGTACAAAGGTGTCTGGTGTGCTTTGTTGTGTTCGGAAGTTTTGGGGCTGTTTTTCTTTGCAGAAAAAGACTGACAGTAAACTATCTGGACATGCTATAGCTGTATCTGTTACCTCAGTAGGAAGATCATCAGCCAAATGTGGTGTTCCGGCAAGATGGAGCACTGCCACATTGGGCTCTTGTTGTCCAGAAATTTCTTGGGTGTTGAGTTGGGCATGGTGGATCTATTCTGTGGTATCTCCGCACTCGCCCGATATTACGCCACTTGATTTTTTCCTGTGGGAAAATGTGAGGGACATTGTTTGCCAGATCCCTGTGACCTGTCTCGATGAACTGAAGATCAGAATTGTTGCTGTGATAGAAACAGTTCTACTGCAAATGATAAAGAACATTTTCCTTTCTTTTGTATCAAGGACATTTTGAGGGAAATTGATTATCACTTGGACATGTTAGGCATGTAAGGCATGCATAATGAAATTATTTAGCATTCTGCAGTATTTATTCTGTAGGTAAGAAAACTTTTTGAGTTACACTTTCATAGCCTGTAAGTAGTTTTATTTTCTTGTTTCTGGTTTGAAAATTATAAACCATGGAAACCCCTACAATAATTTAGAATCACCCTGTAGATTGATACAGTAAAAAGCACCTTAAAAGACAGAAATATAGGATCTGATAATATTGGAGCCTTTACAGATAACAGATTAATTTCGAGGAAAATTGTTGATCAGAAGTTAGTGATGGTGTAACTTTCTCATGTAGTACTATCGTAATTATTCTCCCACCCCCAAGGGTACATATCAGGAATTTGATGATGATACTTTACCGTCTTCTTATTATCATTTCTGTTTAGTTAATTTTACACATTGCTTTGCTCTGGTACATTTTTCTGTATATTCTCCCACATCCCATATGACTTATTTGCTAGGAATAATCTAGTTTCTTTTTGATGACGCTCTTTCTGAGTTGTCCATAGAGTTCTGATTTTTCTATCCTTGCAACACATACTTTTCTGACTGTCATTCTATATCAAATTTTCTTCAGGATGTGCCACTGAGTTTTCAAGCAATTTTTGACTTTCTTGCTTCTTTAAAAAGGAGTGTTAACATTAGTTTCATGTCGTCTTGGTTCATTCACATAAAAATCTAACTTGGTTGCTATAGAAGACCTGCATTATAGCAAACACTACTATAATGAAAACATGGTGTTCTTTTCTATAACAAATTATCAAAGTCCTAGCCTAAGTCTCATAGAACCAATGCTGTTTTAAGTTCACTACTACAAACAGTAAATGCTGAAAACCTTTGCTATTTCCTAGCAAATGACATTGCAATCAGGAGAAAAAAGAAAATACGATTAATATGACATAAAATTATTTCCCATGATATTCTTTTGTCACAGTTAATATGGTAAAAGAAAATCATGGAAAATAATACAGAAAAAGTTAACTTGTGGGAAACAGAACAACAAAAATAGATCCATTGAGTATGGAACACAAAGGAACTATACATAAAGCACACAATGTGAAAAAGTACAAATGCAAACAATGATAGGATACAAAAAAAAAAGAAGAGAATGACATTATAAAAATCTAGAATTAACGATTAAATTTTGAAAGATTGTATTAACTTCAATTAATATCACTTGAAATCTTTATAATTAACCCCTGTCCATATGTGCATGTGTTGCAAGGATAGAAAAATCAGAACTATATTCTGATGAACTCTAATTTATAAAATTTAGATTGAAAATTCTGAATCAGAAATTAAATTTTTTTTTTTTACCTTAGAAGTATTTCAAACAAACACTCAAAATGAGCTACTACTAAAACAAATTTATGAGTAAATTAAACTTGCCAAGAAATTATATTGTTTTATCCTTTATCCAAGTTCAAGCAAACAAAGTTTGCTCATGAAGTATTGTTATACCCTGATAACCAAGAATGTAAAATTTCAGTTATCATGGTGTAACAAGAAAATAAAAATATGAAATCCTATGTAAGTAGCTAATACAAAATATTTAAAGACAGAAAATATGCTTGCATCCAAGTAAAATAAATATAGTAGAAATTGTTTGTTTAACTAAATAATAAAGGGATTCTTATTACAAAAAAAAGGAGATTAAAATATTCAAGTAAATTCTAAAAAGGGGATTAATTTAGTATAGAGCAGGGGTTGCCAAACTTCTTTGACTGTCGATCCCTTCAAGAGTTTCTTGATGTTTTATCGACCCCCTCTATTTTACTCTTACGTAATTATAATAGGACAAGCGAAAAAGATGCTTATGAGTTTTTAGATTGTATATTTTATAGTTACAGTGTTTATTGTATGTATAATATAGTATATATTATTATATTACTATTACTACTACTATTACTATCACTAGTAATATCACTGGTATTACTACCAGCCCTTCTCAATTCTTCAACATAGAGAAGTTTAGTTCGTGAATGAATAACGATTGAATTGTAATATGTATGATGATGAATTTTAGAACATTAACACTCACTTGTATGTCGATGGCAAAAATGAGACTGGGATTGAATACGTGTAAGTACAGTGGTATCTCGCTAATCCGAACTAATGAAAACTGCGCTCGTTCCGATTAGCGAAAAGTTTGGATTAGCGAATCCCCCCCCCAAGAGGCAACAATAACTAGCGTTTAAGACAAAAATAATCGCATTTTAATGGTACATCAATTTAATTCTGTAAATAAATGAATTAACTGATAGAAAAAATGCTACTGTACTGTAATATAAAACTTAAAAAAAATAATACAGTAATCAAGTTTATTTTAGTAATAAATTTAGTTTGTCAATGTACCTGTATTGTTGAGGATTCTGATTTAGTAAAATTGCATAGTTCAGTACATAACTTAATTTGCATAAAAAAAAAAAATATCACTTTCTTGTAAATAACACAAAGTTTTTTTTTATTTCTTTTTAAAAAAGTCACTGATTTTCTTTTGCTTCTTGGAAGCTAAACTTTTTTCGAATGCTTCTTCTCGGAGCTGCATTAGCAATAAAATTTTGTGGAATGGCGTATCATTCTGCTTAACCCATTCTATACGCATGTTAAAATTGTCAACTACTTCTTCGTGTTTTACTTTTTTTTCTTAGAGTTCTTTATCGTCATCATCATCTGCTAATTCATTCTGTAGCGTCATATTTATAATTTAAGCATCTGATTCGATTTCGAATTCACCTTCGGTTCTGCCTGTAATCCATTCCGTACGATCTGTTTGTGAAATTTCAACATCTGGATTTATATTTTTAACCACATTATGGAACGTTTTGAATATCTGCTTTTTGTCTATCACTCTAGTTATTCTTCGTAAATTCTAAAAGGTCACAGTTTTTTCCATGATGCTCCACAGCGGTGATTCATGCCAACAATACAGTACGTACTGTACAGTATAAAAAAAGCAAACGTGAACACACAATAAATCAAAATAGGCCTACAGTGTAACCATTCAATCGACATTATGAAAAAAATATATATATACTGTACTGTAATAATAATAAAATAAATAATAATAGTTAAAATAATAATTATTAAATAAAAATAATAGCACACAAAATAATAATACGTAAAAAAATAAAACATTTTTTTTCTTTTAAACTGCAGTTTGGGTTAGCGAGATACTACTGTATAAGTAAATAAGCAACCGTGCACATGTTGCCATCTCGCTCCTGCCACGCCGGCCAGGCGAGAACCACAGACATCCGTTTATTGGTAAATACGTCATTTTGGCGTACTTGATTGGCCTCCGTAACTATTTTCATGACCTTGCTCCATCCCACAGGTCTTATTCATGTCACTGTTCCTACAATTCACTCTTAATTGCGTTGTCATTCAGGATGGAGGTAATCCAAGTTAACTGAATTAAATATTACATGTACAATGATGTCTTATATTTTTCTATCGACCCCTTTGCCGACGACCACTGGTATAGAGGCTAGCTTAAAACAAATGACAATCGCTCAAGGCCAATTCCCGAAGTGAGACATCGTCACGTGAGAGTTGTGTGCAAGCGAACCGTAGCATGTTTTAGGCAGAAAAAACATGACTTTAATTGGTGAATGGGATCGACTCCAGTGGGGGGGGGGGGAGAAAAGAAATTGAAGAAGGTACTGATAGGGGCCATGCAGATAAAAGGGTTAGGAACCCTCCCCACAAGGCTTTTTTTCCCTCAGAGTTTCTTCACGAAATTTTCACATAGGCAACACGGGTTTTCCTGAGTGACGGCGTAGGAGTTATCTCCATCTGATGCAACAAGGAAACAAAGTGTCCGGGAATTCGAACCCGTATTCATATTGCAAGAGACGAGGAACGCCGTATAGTTACAAGAAGGAAGGAATTGTCTATGTATCTCATCATCTAGTACTCGTATCGAGGGAAAGAAAATCCATACAGAAATCCGTGCCCATGTGATGAGTTCCATAACGATAGAATAGAAGATCCCGTGTGTGTCCTTTATTCAAGCACGAAAGGTATAGATCGTGAAAACCAGGGTTCGTCCTAGAAAGGTACTGTAAAATCTTGTATCAATTGAAATCACATATAGTTGCAATCATTGTTAATTACTGGACAGTCGAAGATATACTAGGACTTTAGTACAAATCAGAGTAGGATGAGAGTAAACTAGTTTATATTATTTGATAAGCATTCATGTGCTAGAGATTTATGTATGCGCATGGTATTTCATATGAGAGTGTCTTAAAAGTCAAATGTATGTGTGGGCATAGCGAAAGGATAGTTTAACCTATATTGTTTGTTTGTAAGTTAGATAAGGTAGACTGAATATAAACATTAATGTCTATGGTATTATGACAATATAGAGCATTCTGACTAGTATAAGGTTAAGTAAAGTGTTAACTTGTTCCAGGATTATATGTGTATATTAATATGTATAAGGTCCGTTATGACGGCATGATCGCAAATTCCCATATTGGATTTTGCCCTAATACTTGTATTTTGCTTGTGTAATTTGTAATTTTATTCTTATTATTGAATCGTGTTTCATATAATAGAAATTGAATTATACCATGTTTCTTCTTCCTGTGCTATCTTCTATCGAAGGTCAGCGACCATCTTGGCGAACAAACTGCGGTCTTGTGCTAATCTGAGCAGTTGTGCACTGCTCTTTCCTGTCCACGTCTTGATGTTGTCAAATCATGATATTCTTTTTCTTCCTCTAGTTCCTTTGCCATCAATTCTTCCTACCAAAATAGTTTGTAGAAGTTGGTATTTGCTGTTTCTCATGATGTGGCCAAGATATGATGTTTTTCGTTTCTTGATTATTTGTACAAGATGTTTAGCTTTGCCAATGGATTTTAAGACCTCTTCATTGGTAATTTTTTCTGTCCATGATATCTTTAGCATTCTTCTGTATAGCCACATCTCAAAGGCTTCGATTTTCTTGATGGTTGTCGCCTTCAATGTCCATGTTTCAACTCCATAGAGCAGAATAGACCACACGTAACATTTCAGCATTCGGCATCTGACTTCCATGTTTAGGTCTTTATTGCAGAATAGTGTTCTCATTTTCATGAAGGACTGCCGTGCAACTTCAATCCTTGTCTTTATATCTATTTCTGGATCCCACCATTCATTAAGCCAACAATCAAGATATTTATGTCTTGACACTTGATCAATATTTTTCCCATTGAGTGTCAGTTTCATTGATGAGGCTGGATGTTTGCTGATGATCATGTATTTTGTCTTGTTGATGTTTATATATACCATGTTTAAGATTTTAAATAAACTTTTGTTCATTAATAATACAGTTGTCTGAAATTGCTGCCTAATGCACCACTTGTAAAACGTACGAACCTAATCATGTGGGAAATTAATGTGTTAAGTTACGAGATAGAGGGTCACGACTGCTTAATTGTTTCACACTCGGACATATTTTTTGTAATTGCTCCTTCTTTTCGAATTATGTATCTTAAACTGCATGTCCTGAAAGATGCAGTATAATATAAATATTAGGGACACTAAGGGGAGAAAAAGCTTAAATATTTAAATTTTGTAATATCTCGTGCATAGTTAAGTTTTGAATAAAGAAAATATAGAGATTCACTTGAAAGGATAAAAGAAAGTTTAATAATCGTAGATAGGGGCATAACAGTATCTTCACAACTAAGCTAGTTGTATTTAGAGCCTGATGATTTTTAATCAATTGTCTTAGTATCCCATAGTGCAAAGCACACATACCTTTTCCCTAGATGAGACCTCAAAGATCCAAAACAGTCTGCGTAGTGGCCTTTCCCATAATGCATGCCCAAAAGGGGGTGTGTGTGCGTGCATGCGCCTTGCATTATTGGATGCTAAAGCAATTGATGCGAAGTCATCAGCCCCTGTATACAAAGTAGCTTAGTCATGAAGATATCTCATGTGCAAACTTTCTTTGCTTACACTTGGATAAAGAATAAAATAAGAATATAATGTCTTGGTATCTTTAATTTAATTTTCAACCAAGGGGGGGGGGATTTCATACATTTAAAAAAAAAATTACAAATTTCATACATTTTACTTAAACTCTTAATTAAAGAAATACTGTATATCATGCAATATTTTTTAATTTAGTTTTATTGGATCTCTGTTTAATCAGGAA
Source organism: Typopeltis vanoorti (assembly GCF_054136105.1). Taxonomy (NCBI): domain Eukaryota; kingdom Metazoa; phylum Arthropoda; class Arachnida; order Uropygi; family Thelyphonidae; genus Typopeltis; species Typopeltis vanoorti. The sequence continues at coordinate 82,460,048 of NC_143567.1, forward strand.
GCTGCAGAGACTTAGCAGTAAATCATTTCAGTGCTCCAACAATCATGGTCATCATGTAACAGTTAACAAATGAACTTGTGTAAAAATGTTTTCTTCAAACATTCCTTCTTACTTTAATTCATTGGTTTTGAAGAAAACATGCTAAATTTTCGAGATTTTTGCTAATTTCTTTACTGACATTCAGAGAAAAAAAAATTCATAAGCAAAAAAATTTTCAGTTATTTCATTTTCAATTTACCAATTCAGTTTCAATTAACAATTTCAATTATTAACTTTAAATCTAGCAACTGGAATGGAATGCCTTTGGTTTCTGTTCTTTATTTGCTAGTGTATATCCTCAAGCAGTGTTTGTACAAGATACCATGTAATAGTCACCCATTTAATATTTCATTACTAATTTTTTATTACTATATAGAAGTTGTTGATAGAAATTTTGAGAAATCTTTGTGGAAAAATTGATTTTTAATGAGTTTAATTTTCAGTCTTGTTTCAAGACCATTTTTAGTTAAACACAAAATAACACTTGAAAATTATAGCACATGTTATAATACATAATATTAAATGCTGGAGAAAAGATTGATCTATAACTGTTTAATTCAAGGAAAAGACACTAAAATTGTTATCAAATAAAAATATATAGCATGGTCATGAGAAATACTGAGCAGGTCATGGCAAGACCTGGTATCAGAATCAAGAAGATGGATGTAAATCTTGGTATTTTACCAGATGCATTTGATCATACCAACCTGTCTTTCCAGAATAAAAGAGCCTGAATGAACAGGAAATTCTGGATAAGAAACTCCTGGAGGATATTTATCATTTGGAGAACATAAGAATGAATTTAGCTTTCAAACCCAATGGAAGGAACATACTTGCCTCCTTCCCAAGCCCTTCTGTATGGCTTATACACACACACACACACACACACTGGGGGGGGCTCTGTCGCCTACGGTGCCCCCTCCCGAATTCCAGACTGGTAGGCTGGTTCTCCTTGAATTCTGATGAGTCAAAAGGGGGGTTCCACCCCCCCCTGTTCCCTACGGTGCCCAATCCCCCCAAATTCCAGATTGGTAGGCCGGTTCTCCTTTAATTCTGATGACTCGAATTTTGAAGACTCGAAAGGGGAATTCCCCCCGCCCTTCCGAGTTACAGACTGGTAGGCCAGTTCTCCTTGAATTCTGACGACTCGAATTTTGAAGACTCGAAAGGGGAGGTTCGCCTCCCAGCGTCTACGACGCCAATCCCCTGAGTTCCGGACTGGTAGGCCTGTTCTCTTTGAATTCTGATGACTCGAATTTTGAACACTCGACACTCAGGGTAGCCCTGAGTTTCAAATAACTTGACAAAAAAACATGACACAAAAAGTTACAAAAAAAGCCTTATCATTTTATATTATAGAGTATATATATATATATATATATATATATATATATATATATATACAGGGTGTTCGGGATAAATTTGACATATTTATAATTAATTATATTTTTCCGTAAGTTACATGTATTAACACACACTTCTCTTCATTTAAAAGTTTGGACCCTTCTTCATTCATATACAAGATGTCAGAAAGGATGGATAGCTGGAACCCACCTGAATCATGGAAGAGAATAACTTGTATCATGATGATTCGTGCCCGCCATCAAAATAAGGATATTACGACTGCTGCCCAATGCTCCCTGAATACAGTAAAAACAATCAGGCATGAACTAGAGACTTGCAATGGTGACTACGAGGATGTAGCAAGAAGAAAGATCCCTAGCAGACGATCTGATTGCGTTCGTACAGCAGAATTCCTCGCAAATCTGCAGGAACAGGTGTTGAAGAACCCTGGCATTGGAATTCGGGCTTTGTTCGTGGAGTTGCTAACTGTAGTCAAGCCCTGGATAACAAGGGTAGCCAATGGTAGGCCGTATGTATGGCAGCAGGATTCGGCCCCTTGCCACACCTCTGGGAAAAGTCAAAAATGGTTGTCTGAAAATTTCTACGACTTCACCAGTCCAAATGTTTGGCCTCCAAACTCCCCAGACCTTAACCCCATGGATTATTTTGTATGGGGCGCAGTTGAAAAAGACACCAATCGCACTTCCAGTAATACAAAAGCCCAGTTAATGGATAAAATTAAAACAGTTTTTGCGGCCCTTCCCAGGGAGACTGTAGCATCAGCTTGTTCGAGGTTCCGAAGCAGAATTGAAGCTGTGATCGATGCTAATGGTGGTTATTTTGAGTAAATCTTGTTGATAGTATTGTAATTAACTCTGCCTGTAATGTTTTTTTGTCAATTCATTAAATTTAATAGATACAAAGAAGATTTTCTTTTTCCTTACGAAACTGTCAAATTTATCCCGAACACCCTGTATATATATACAGGGTGTTCGGGATAAATTTGACATATTTATAATTAATTATATTTTTCCGTAAGTTACATGTATTAACACACACTTCTCTTCATTTAAAAGTTTGGACCCTTCTTCATTCATATACAAGATGTCAGAAAGGATGGATAGCTGAAACCCACCTGAATCATGGAAGAGAATAACTTGTATCATGATGATTTGTGCCCGCCATCAAATTAAGGATATTACGACTGCTGCCCAATGCTCCCTGAATACAGTAAAAACAATCAGGCATGAACTAGAGACTTGCAATGGTGACTACGAGGATGTAGCAAGAAGAAAGATCCCTAGCAGACGATCTGATTGCGTTCGTACAGCAGAATTCCTCGCAAATCTGCAGGAACAGGTGTTGAAGAACCCTGGCATTGGAATTCGGGCTTTGTTCGTGGAGTTGCTAACTGTAGTCAAGCCCTGGATAACAAGGGTAGCCAATGGTAGGCCGTATGTATGGCAGCAGGATTCGGCCCCTTGCCACACCTCTGGGAAAAGTCAAAAATGGTTGTCTGAAAATTTCTACGACTTCACCAGTCCAAATGTTTGGCCTCCAAACTCCCCAGACCTTAACCCCATGGATTATTTTGTATGGGGCGCAGTTGAAAAAGACACCAATCGCACTTCCAGTAATACAAAAGCCCAGTTAATGGATAAAATTAAAACAGTTTTTGCGGCCCTTCCCAGGGAGACTGTAGCATCAGCTTGTTCGAGGTTCCGAAGCAGAATTGAAGCTGTGATCGATGCTAATGGTGGTTATTTTGAGTAAATCTTGTTGATAGTATTGTAATTAACTCTGCCTGTAATGTTTTTTTGTGAATTCATTAAATTTAATAGATACAAAGAAGATTTTCTTTTTCCTTACGAAACTGTCAAATTTATCCCGAACACCCTGTATATATATGATATTTTCACAGTCTGGAACTTTCTTAATTTGAGTGCTGTTTTAATTTATAGAATTAATTCAGTCCTTACAAGGATTAAATTTACTCTTGAAGTAGAAGACAGTGATTTACCTTTCATTTCTAGATCTTCTCATCCAAAAACAGCCTAATGGTAGTCTGTCGTGACGTTCTTTCCTTCATGTTCGAATTCGCCATCTTGTTATAAGTCACTTTCATATAAAAAAAAACAACTAATTGTAAATTGATCACCAATCCAAGGGTAGAGAAATTTCTATTATACTGCGCCACTCTATTCTTAGATTAGTCTATATAAAATAGCAGGATCAATTCATAGTTAGTTAGCAGTCCCCTTATTCATTTTGGCCGAAGTATTTGTTTTCCACTTGGGATTCCTGCAAGATTCGAATTTTTGTGAACGGTGCAATAAAAAGGAATTCAGGCAAACACAATAATTAGATTAACAAAATAAAACATTTAATATAAGCTATATAACACATACATAAATTCTACTTCTAATTTTAAACAATAGAATCAAGTTGAACATTAGATCAAATCAATTACATAAGTTCAATCTTCCAAACCTTCACATACACTTTCTCAGCTTCTGATTCACAAAGTTTCTACACTTAATTAAACATAACAAAACTTCCTTTCTAATCAGTTTCCATGCATTTCTCAGCCACACTTGAAAAAAAAACACCGCAGGCACTAATAGCTGCAAATATCTCTCAAGCAATTTTTATTTTTTCAATTCTCAATCTCGAAGAATTTCCACAGTTAAAGTTAGGTTAAACGCAGCGTAATTAACACTCAATTCTTCATGCATTGAAATAAATCAATATGACAGTCCTTACCAGAAATAGTTCCTAGTACATCAATTACGTTGTGAGTATACTTCTAAAATATATTTATTACACTTAAGAACACATCTATAAGACTTCTCCACAGTTATAACTAAAACACTATCAATCACACTTCACATCTCTAGACATCAATTTTAGGGTACTTTAATTATCCTTGTTACCACTCAATAACTTATTAAACACCGTGCAATTCTCCTTAGGGCAAAATTAGAAATAAGTCGCAATTCTAGACTAACTGGATTTATTCATAATTCTTCACTGAACGTCCAGCCTTTTATACTATCCGATTACGGCATTAATTTCCTTTTATCATTACTGCTGAATTCGCTTTCAGCTAACTATAAGATTCACTTCGTCTTTGCTCGCTTATAAATATTATCCTTTTTAACTTCTGCCCTTGAGAACCTTTCATTTACTTCCACCTCTCTAGTTTATACCCTTGCTTCCTTTCACTTCAAAATTTCCCTTCCAACTCCCCTTTTCTTATTAATTTTTTTTTTATTTTTATTATCCTTCTCCCAGCTCACGCTCTGTTCCACTCGCGCTCGTTTACTTCATGTGTTACCATGACAACAAATAAACGTAAACATTTTCGTTAATGTTACATAAGGCTATACCACTACATTGAGTTAATAAAAATACAATAAATAGAACATTAGAGTATACAGATAACTATAATAATATTCGCATTACAATATTTATATAAGTTACAATAATTTATACATATATTATTGTTTAATTAATTAATAGCTGATAAAATTCAAAATAAACACTTAAATAAATAAACACTTTATCTGGTCGATTTCAATCGAAGGTGAGTTAGCCGATCTCATACGGAGGTAGCAGGGTTTTTTCTCCCGGAAACTCGGTTTTTTTATCATACAAACATACATACAAATCGGCCCTTCAGAACACACGCAATTTACAGACAAAAATTACTAGTTGTGGTGGTGTTGGAGGTGGGCGGCAGATGGCGTTGATAGAGATGATTCGTAGTAGAGATTAGGTGCAGAGACAGTTGTAGATGTCCCCCCACGATGAGTCTTCGGACTCCTTGGAGGTATCAGGAATAATAATAATAATAACAATTCTTAAATAAGGATTAATAAATAACTTTTATACAAGTCATGATTAATGTATAATAAACAATGTTAAATGTGAATGAAAAAGACAAAATACACAACATAGTTTCATTCACAGTTTAACATAGGCTCACCCTTTCTTTGAAAAAAAAAATTTTTGTTTCAAGGAAAATTTTTTAAAATTTTTTTTTTATTAGGCTCTTTCATAGAGGAATTAGATTACACATTTCCTTTTCAATTTCTTAGGTAGTATCTAGTTTGAATAATACTTGGTTCCTTATTATGATTTGTGCATTTATTCTCATTCTCTTTCTCATTAAATTTCTTGTTACCTCCATTATCAAATTCCACGTGTCTTCTATGTCTGTAGTATGGGATTGTCTCTTCCGAATTAATCTCATGTTCTCCATTAATACTACTGTGTTTTGGCTGTTTTGTAATATTTGTGTTCCTTCTGTAATTAATTCTTCTATGGTAATTCCTTTCTTTTTCCAATATTGCCTCTAGAGAATCTCCTAGGCAGACCAATTTGTCAGGTCTCTTCTTGAACAATTTCAATCGGTCTGAGTGGACAAGTAGAGTTCTTTTTAATCCTGTAGATTCTCTTATTTGAAAGTTGACAGGAGATGTCTTTTCAACAATTTCATAAGGTCCTATTGCACACTTTCCAAACTTTCCTGTTTTCCTATTACTATGATCTTGTCTTAAAAGTACTAAGTTTCCAGGTTTTAACTCCTTATAGTTTATTTGCATAGGCTCTAGCCTTTTGTGAGCTGTTTTGACTGGCTTCTGCTACTAGGTCATAAGCAACTTTGTTTTCAGAGATTATATTGTTAAGGTACTCATCAATGTCTGGGAATCCTGAGTTTGCATGCGTGTCCTTAAAATTACTGGGAAACAGTGGTTCAAAACCATATAAAACTACAGCTGGGGATTCTTTTATAGCAGCATGCAGGGCTGTTCTACAGGCAAAAAGGGTGTGTGGAAGGAAATTATCCCAATTATATAAGTGATTATCAGCAAGTTTGGATAGGGTTTGTTTCAGCGTACGATTCATCCTCTCACACATTCCATTTCCTTGGGGGTGATAGGGAGTAGTGAAAAGTTTTTTTATCTTCAATAACTTACATAATTGAAGCATAACTTCAGCTGTAAAGTTTGAACTTTGATTAGTGAGGAGTGTTTGGGGGGTTCCATATCTTGAGATAATCATTTCATTTTGAACAACTTGTCAGCCACTGTTTGTGCAGTTTGATTCTTCATAGCTGTGGCTTCTGGAAACCTAGAGAACATATCTATTACAACAAGTATATACTTGTTTCCCTTAGAGGTAGTAGGGAGTGGACCTATAATGTCCATGGCTAAAACTTGAAAAGGGCGACTAGGAATAGGGAAAGGTTGAAGAGGAGCTTTTCCTCCGTAATTTGATTTTCTTTGACATAGATGACATAAAGACGCATAACTTTCAACATCTCGTCTCATTCCCTTCCACACATATCTGTTTCTTATTCTCCCCCATGTCTGAAAGAACCCTTGGTGTCCTGCTAGATCAGCATCATGAAAGGTATACAACACCCAAGGAATCATGACAGTAGGAACTACTATTTTGTTCTTCCAATTTCCAGTGATATCATGTTTTGCCATGAGGAGGCCATCATCATCCAAAAATAAAGTCTGCAAAAACGAGTGTTCCTCCAAGATTCTCTCCCCATTTTTGATTCGTCGATATATTCCTCCCCATGTTGGATCTAATTTTTGTGCATCTATAATGGAGGATTTGGTCCAATTCTGAAGGTGTGGGGGTTTTCTTGTGTTATCTTCTCCCTCATTTGCTTCGGCTATCAAGTTCACTATTTTTTCTTTTGCACTGGCACTTTCATCTACTTCATCATCTAAGGCCCTGGATAAGTAGTCAGCAACTACATTAAGTTTTCCAGGAATATAACATATCTGTATTTGGAACTCTTGTAATTCTAAGGCCCATCGAATAATCCTTTGGTTTTTATCCTTCATTGTGGATAAAAAGGTTAGGGGTTTATGGTCCGATCTTAAAAAAATTTCTTGTCCCAGTAACATGCATCTGAATTTCCTTAAGGCATGCACAATAGCTAGTGCTTCCTTTTCAATAACTGAGTAATTTTTTTCTGATGCAGATAGTTTCCTACTTAAGAATGCAATGGGTCTAATTTCTCCTTTCTTCTTTTGTTCTATTGCAGCTGATGGTGTCATTCAAGGCATCTGCTGCAAGATAGAAGGGTTCTCCAAGAGTGGGATGAGTGAGGACAGGAGATCTAGTTAATGCTAAATTTAAAGATTTATGAACAGATTCCTGTTCCTTTCCCCAAATGAACTTTTCCCCATTTTTAGTTAATTTAATTATGGGCTCCATTATTTGAGAACAATTTGGAATAAATTTTCTATAGAAGTTTACTTTCCTAAGTACCTTCGTACTTGTCTCACAGAGGTGGGTATTTTCGCTCTTAGAATGGCAGAGATGTTTTCTTGAGTGGGGATTATTCCGGCCTCACTGACAACATGTCCTAAGTATTCAACTTTCTTCATGAAGAATTTACATTTTGAGCACTTTAACGATAGATGTGACAAATTTAGTCTCTTTAATACATTATCTAAAATTTCTTCATGTGATGTTAAGTCTGGGGTGTAAATTAATAGGTCATCTTGGAAACATATGACTCCCTTTCCTAACATGTCTGAGAGTACAGTGTTCATCAGACACTGAAAACTCATAGCTGAATTTCTGGCTCCCTGAGGAAGTCGACAAAGTTGGTATTTTTGCCATCGAGTGGTAAAGGCAAAAAACTGTCTGTCCTCCTTTCTAAGAGGTATTTGGAAATAGCCAGAGTTCAGGTCCAATTTTGAAAAGTATTTTGCTTCCTCTAGATCAGGAGCTCTTCTATGTTACATAGAGGAAAATCAATGGGTTTAGTGACCTTATTAATCTCACGCAGATCTAATATAAATCTGAGACTTCCATCAGGTTTTTCTACCAACAAAAAAGGGCTATTCCATCTGGAATTACTTTTCTATGATCCCAGCTTTTTCATAATCATTCAGAAGGATCTGAAGTCTATCTAGATATTTAAGGGGGGTTTTGTACTGCGTAGTGTAGATAGGTGTGTCTGAAGTGATTTCAATGGAATGCTCTACTTTATTTGTACAGGTCAATGAGCTAATATCTTCAGTGAATGTTTGAGGATATTTTTGGAAAATTGATAGAATGAATTTCCTTATTTCTGCTCTATTGGTTTTTGATTCTGCTAAATTAATAGCTTCGTGCAACAATTTTCTTTTCTTATCACTTAATCCATCTTCAAGGTTTAAGGTTTCAATCTCCATCTTGTTACTTAATTCCCTTTTATTGTCTTCGTTGTACATTGATTGATAACTCACGCCACACAAGGAAATGGTTTCAGAGGCAAAGTCGCACATGAATTTATTTTTCTCTAGGAAATCAAGTCCTAGTATGATCTGGTCATTCGTGTCAGCAACTTCTGGAAGGATAATGAGTTCATGTGAGAACTCCACTGGAAAACAAGGTATGGAAATTTCAGCATTTATTTTTCTTTAGCAATCAGTTCAATCTTAGCAATTCCCATGATTTTTACTGGTTTCTGAATTAGGGTGATGTTATCAGAAAAATCATCAACAAGCTTATTCATCATGGAGTTAGAAATAACTGATATATGGGCTCAAGTATCTAAAAGAATATCGCATGGAATCCTTCCAATCAGACCTTGCACAAGAGTTAAAGGTAACTTACCATTTTCTTTGGCCATTGTCACACTTTGCATTCTATGGGAATTGCAGTCTAGTGAATCTAGTTTGTTAGTCAAGGTGATAGTTATCTACATTGACTTCCTCATTCTTAATCTCCTTCCTTTTTTTACAGTTTGAAAAGTATTCAAGAATTGGTAAAGGTGTAAGTTGATCATTACAGTCCTGCATAAGTGATTGTCTCATGGAGTATATTTGTTGCATTTCCTCCAATATTTTCTCACTTTCTTTGGCCAGACTATAACATGCTTCTAAACTGATAGCCTTTTTTTTGTAAATGACCTCTCTTAAATTTTTATGCAATCCCAGTCGAAATTGTTGAAACACAATCCAATCTAAGTGAGGTTTTTCTGTAGGGGACACCTTCATAGATTTAGCAATGTTCACCAATCTGTTAAAATAACTAGTCACATCTTCCTTATCATCTTGTATGCATTCGTGGAGCTCTATAAGGGTTCGAAGGTAGCACTTAGTATGGGAAAATCTAGAGATCAGTTCATCCTTAAATTTCTTATATTCTAATGTTTCTTTAAGAATAGGGGATGAATTAAAATATGTTCTAGCCTTGCCTATTAATTTACTTCTGATTAGAACTAGCAGTTGAAAATCAGTCCAGTTTGCATATTTCTCTAAGTTTTTCAGCATAGGTAAAAAAAAATAGTACATCATCTGATTCTTCACCTGAAAATTGGGGAAAGACCTGTTGTGGGTTCACCGTACGAAAGAATTCACTATCATTCATTTCAGAACTTGATGTAACAGCCATAGTGATTAATGAATTACAAATTTAAATAATACAATCTTTCTATTTTAAAACAAACTTTTATCTTTGCCTGATTCCAGATTATAACCAGTTCATTGTGATTTATTTAATTTACTTTCTAAAAATTTCAAGGTGTAATTCCACGATTATTATTACAAAGCTAAATTCAATCTCTTAACTCACAGTTGTTAAATTACTTCTTATCGATTAAATCACATCCTGCCGACTGCGCCATTTATCGTGACGTTCTTTCCTTCATGTTCGAATTCGCCATCTTGTTATAAGTCACTTTCACATAAAAAAAAAACAACTAATTGTAAATTGATCACCAATCCAAGGGTAGAGAAATTTCTATTATACTCCGCCACTCTATTCTTAGATTAGTCTATATAAAATAGCAGGATCAATTCATAGTTAGTTAGCAGTCCCCTTATTCATTTTGGCCGAAGTATTTGTTTTCCACTTGGGATTCCTGCAAGATTTGAATTTTTGTGAACGGTGCAATAAAAAGAAATTCAGGCAAACACAATAATTAGATTAACAAAATAAAACATTTAATATAAGCTATATAACACATACATAAATTCTACTTCTAATTTTAAATAATAGAATCAAGTTGAACATTAGATCAAATCAATTACATAAGTTCAATCTTCCAAAACCTTCACATACACTTTCTCAGCTTCTGATTCACAAAGTTCCTACACTTAATTAAACATAACAAAACTTCCTTTCTAATCAGTTTCCACGCATTTCTCAGCCATGCTATACGCTTGAAAAAAACACCGCAGGCACTAATAGCTGCAAATATCTCTCAAGCAATTTTTATTTTTTCAATTCTCAATCTCGAAGAATTTCCACAGTTAAAGTTAGGTTAAACGCAGCGTAATTAACACTCAATTCTTCATGCATTGAAATAAATCAATATGACAGTCCTTACCAGAAATAGTTCCTAGTACATCAATTACGTTGTGAGTATACTTCTAAAATATATTTATTACACTTAAGAACACATCTATAAGACTTCTCCACAGTTATAACTAAAACACTATCAATCACGCTTCACAACTCTAGACATCAATTTTAGGGTACTTTAATTATCCTTGTTACCACTCAATAACTTATTAAACACCGTGCAATTCTCCTTAGGGCAAAATTAGAAATAAGTCGCAATTCTAGACTAACTGGATTTATTCATAATTCTTCACTGAACGTCCAGCCTTTTATACTATCCGATTACGGCATTAATTTCCTTTTATCATTACTGCTGAATTCGCTTTCAGCTAACTATAAGATTCACTTCGTCTTTGCTCGCTTATAAATATTATCCTTTTTAACTTCTGCCCTTGAGAACCTTTCATTTACTTCCACCTCTCTAGTTTATACCCTTGCTTCCTTTCACTTCAAAATTTCCCTTCCAACTCCCCTTTTCTTATTAATTTTTTTTTTTTTTTTTTATTATCCTTCTCCCAGCTCACACTCTGTTCCACTCGCGCTCGTTTACTGCATGCGTTTCCATGACAACAAATTAACGTAAACATTTTCGTTAATGTTACATAAGGCTATACCACTACATTGAGTTAATAAAAATACAATAAATAGAACTACTTAATCAACTCTTTCATTTCGTATACAGATAACTATAATAATATTCGCGTTACAATATTTATATAAGTTACAATAATTTATACATATATTATTGTTTAATTAATTAATAGCTGATAAAATTCAGAATAACACTTAAATAACAATTCTTAAATAAGGATTAATAAATAACTTTTATACAAGTCATGATTAATGTATAATAAACAATGTTAAATGTGAATGAAAAAGACAAAATACACAACATAGTTTCATTCGCAGTTTAACAAGTCTTCAGGTAGTATGCAGAAAGAAATAAGTACAGGAAGGTACATCGATACTGCTTCTCATCATCAATTTCAAAAGTTTGGTAATATTAAACTTTAATGCACACACCGTATGCTCCACTGACTCTCTTCTAAAAGCAGAATTGTTTTTCATTGGTGCTGTTTTCATTGCCAATGACTTCAACCTTAACATCACCAAAGTAAATTGATAATTTTGACCTTTAATCAGTTTTCTTTCAGAAGAAGTTTCTAGTTTCCATTCCATATGTCAGAGATGAATCTAAGAAGCTCACCAGACTTCTATGCCAGATTAAAGGATAAACATCCTTCTCTTTCCTATCTAAGAGTTCACAGAATTTCTACTTTATGCTATCTCTTATTCTAGATGACAGACAGACAGATCATTATGCTCAGAACTTAATGGTGTTCTTCCAGATAGAAGAACACCTTCTTTGCTTCTGCCTATAGATGGTGCTACTGTGCTGTAGGTTCTCTGACCTCTTCCCTATGGGATTTATTTATATAATTGTGTAAGCCGATTTCTTTGAAGTGGAAGCATTCGTTTTAACATCTGTTAAGTTTTTCTGGTTGCATTTTTTAATGTTTTTATGATTTTTATTTGTGATATGCCAGCCTGGTTGGCCAAGTGGTTAGCGTATCCACTCTCCAGCCAAAAGGCTGTGGATTCGAATCCTGCCGTGGGCATGGATGCTTGTGATTGTCTGTGAAAAATACTAGTGGTGGTGGTTGGTGGTAGATGGCTTTTGTGTAGATGATGAATGTAGTTGTAGTTGAGTGGGGAAACGGAGTGTTGTGGAGTAGGTGCCCTCCCTCGATGAGTCCTTGGACTCCCTGGCGCTATGTAATAATAATAATATTAAAATACTAATCACAGAAGAGGGATATGTATATGGAGGGATAAAAGACTCAGGAGTATATCTTCTGCACAGAGTGTCTCCTGTCCATGCATTACTTGACGATGTGTGTTGCATGCTATTATATATCCCACCACTACCAAGGATTGATCAGGCAGAGTATGTGGCTTTGATTGGGGGGACCGCCCTTGCTGAGATATTACCATGAGATTCAGGACAGTACTACTGCCTTGCAGCCAACTTACCAAATACTTTGTTACTGTATGTTGAAATGGAGGAGATACCTGCCAACTAATAAAGTGTTGGGGGGGGGGGATAGAAACTAGAGATCTACTGTGGTGATCAAACATGTAGATAACCACTTCAGTATATCTTCTGCACAGAGTGTCTCCTGTCCATGCATTACTTGACGATGTGTGTTACATGCTATTATATATCCCACCACTACCAAGGATTGATCAGGCAGAGTATGTGGCTTTGAATGGGGGACCACCCTTGCTGAGATATTACCATGAGATTCAGGACAGTACTACTGCCTTGCAGCCAACTTACCAAATACTTTGTTACTGTATGTTGAAATGGAGGAGATACCTGCCAAGTAATAAAGTGTTGGGGGGGGGATAGAAACTGGAGATCTACTGTGGTGACCAAACATGTAGATAACCACTTCAGGCCTCCAATAAGCAAGGTTGGTGTTTCATTAGTGAAAAAACACTATCAGTTGCTTAATGGAGGCCTGAAGAAAAGTGGCTTTTGTCATGTTTGTGGAAACAGGCCACACGATGGGTACATTGATGGTTGGTTGGTAGGTTGGTTATAGTTTATTGGTGCAAGAACAGCAAAGGTCATACTGTGCCATAGCAAAGGTTACATTAATACACAAGGTCAAAGGTTACAGCAGTAAATAACAATCAAAGAAAAATTGTAAACTATATGCACATACAAAAATCAAGCCAAGCAATGCAGTATATACACATAAATAAAATTATACTACTGATTACAGCAGTAAATAAATAGTCAAATAGAAATTAATAATCAATATTTATTCACAAAAATTAAGTTTCACAATGCAGTATCTACGTATAAATAAAATTACTGTAAAGATTACAACAATACATAAGATCAAAAGTTACAGCAATACATAAATAGGCAAAGACAAACTAGTAATCAAAATGCATGTGCAAAAACCAAGCCAAGGAATGCAGTATCTACATATAAATAAAATTACAGCAAAGGGTACAACACTACATGATAGTCTGAGATATTATTAAACGGTGTTCATGCACAAAAATTAAGTTTAGCAATGCAGTATGTACATATAAACAAAATTACAGTCAGATGTGTTTGTACAAATTAATTATTTGTAGAAAGTTAAAAACATCATGCAATCTGTCTGAGTCGGATAACATCTGCCTGAGTGCATATGGCTTGTCTAGATAAGTAAAAATTTCATTCCTCTCTCATGTAAAGTGCTGGCACTCCACCAGAATGTGACAAATAGTGAGATGTGTATTGCATTTTTCACACATGGGAGGGTCATCAGCCTTCAATAAAAATAACCGTGTGTAAGATGACTGTGACCTATGTGGAGCCTAGCAAGAACAACCTTCTTCTCTTCTCTTCCTACGTTGACTATTTTCCAATGCTTAATGTCATATAATTTGTTTGTCAATGATGACTGCCATTGAGCAATTAGCTTTGATCTTATAAACTGTCTGTATATGATATTGTCAAACAGAATATGGAGAAAGTATGAGCTAGTCTAGCATCTGCAGTCTCATTTCCTTTAATTCCAGTTCACTGGGAATCCAGCACAAATGAATATCAAAATTAAACGTTTTTATTTTGTACAACAGGGTGTAACATTTCATACAGCACTAGATGTGGATTATATATAGGAGAGGAGATAGCCTGTAAAGAGCTCAATGAGTCTGTATAAATTACACACTTTTGGTAGCAGTTTTCTTATATATATATGCACAAGTGCAAGCTGAATGACATGTAACTGTGCTGTAAGTGTGTATAATTACTGCAGTCAGGCAGGATCTGATTGGAGAATAATAATGTCAGGAAATTGGAGAATAATAATGTCACTCTAGAATGGAGAGAATAGACACTGTGCTGAAACACTGCACCTGCGAGACAGAGGTTAAAGTGAGTTTGTAAGAGAGAGATCATCTATCCGCCTGATTGCATGCCTCAGGACAGCATCAAGAATTTTAAGGTGCACCACCCAAATGTGTGAGCAGTACTTTAAACATGGACAGAATTGGGATTTGTATATAGTAAAGAGTTGGTTGAGTGTAAAATAAACTCTTGATTGAAAGAATACCAAATTTCTTGGTTGCTAAGGAGGCTGTTGATGTGATGTGTTTATGCTAGGAAAGACTGGAGGTAAACGTTAGTCCAAGCAAAGAGATCTGATCTTGTATAGTGATTTATGTATTGCTAAGGGTAAGAGTAGGTGAGCCGAGATCTCTTTTGTACGAGAAAAGGCATGACTATGTTGTTTTGGTAGCATTGACCTTACCCCATTAGAGGATAGTATTTAGATCAATGTTTAAGGCACTAGTTGTAGATCTTATAGCCTGGGATGTCACAGTACTGCATGGTTTGTCAAACGAGTAGAATGACTGGAGAGCATTATCATCTGCATAGCTGGGGATGGGATTAGTGGTTATTATGAGTAGGTCATTTATGTACAGGAGAAAGAGATTGACGGGACAGAGCCCTGTGGCACTCCAGCATTAGTGGTATGCTAATAGAGGGAGTCACCTACCATGACTTCTAGAGAATGACTAGAGAGAACGCTAGCTACCCAATTACAGATGGTAACAGAGAGAGCTAAGGATGTCATTTTGTTTATTAGGCCTGAATACCACACATGGTCAAAAGCTTTGGAAATGTCAAGTGTAACAGCACAAGTTTCTCTGAACCTTTCAATGGTACTTGTCCAGTGGTAGGTGATATAAGCTACAAGGTCAGCTGTGGATCTTGAATGGCAAATCCATACTGGTGGTTGCTGATTAATTCGTGGGCCTCTAAGTAGTGGTAGGAGTTGGCTATTGATGACTCTCCATTATTTTGGAGAGGACAGAGGTGATGGCAATGGGATAAGTACCAGATATGTATAATAAATTATAGAGATGAGACAGGATGGGTGTTAGCTCTGGAGCACAATGTTTAACCCAATTGGAGAGATGCCATGAGGATTAGAAGACTTTAGTATCCAAGTTATTTAGTGACTTTTTGTCGAAAAACTATAGGAGGCATGCAGTGTTTGGATTCTGGTATAATAGGAGGTTATCCTTGGTCATCTATGCAGGAGTTATGAAGTGAAGAGGTCAGCTTTATCTTTGGGTGAAGTAAGCAGTGCCATCAGAATGAGACAAGTGGAAGTGTAGGAGAGTAGAAGTTGCATCCAATGGCCTTAGCAAGTGACCAGAAGGTGCAGCTTCCATTTGGACAGGACTTTTTGCTGGTATCCTTTATGAAATTGGATTTGGTTCTGCTGATGACTGATTTGCATATGCTGTATATGGTTTAGGCAGAGTATGAAGTTGGAGTTCTTGATGTGAGACACATGCAGTAAGCTGAATTTTTTTTCTTTGACTGCTCTGACACATTTTCAGTTGAACCAGGGCTTGGATAGTGGATGTGAATAGTAGATGAAGGCATTTATGCCAGTGAGAATAATTTCTGTGACTTGTTCACGACAGGTGTTAAGGTCAGGTGAAATCACAGAGGTCATCTCAGTTGGCTTCTTTGTAGTGCCAGAGGATAGGTTGGGAGTGGTTTAGAGGAGGGCATTCTGAGAGAGAGAGAAGACTTGTATGAGATTGTGGTATGAATTGCCAAGAGGAGAGCTGACCTGTAGAGCATATCTGGAAGAAAAACTGGTCAAAAAGAGACTTACAGTATTTGGAGAGAGAGAGTGAAGAGGGTGATCAGGAATTCAAGTGGGTAGATATACAATTTGTGTTAGGTCATTACTTATAGGAAAGCCTTCTGCTTCTCATCCTACTTGGTCAGTGGTGTTGGAGTAGGAGTGAAAGTTGGAATTTGGACATAGAGATTGCCCAGGAAGATGACCTCACTATTTGGATAGTTCAATTGCAGGTGGTCAAGTTTCATGGCAAGAAATATGTAGAGATCTGAGTGATTATTAGTATTTGGAGACCGGTAAATGGAACAAATGAGTTACTAAATAGGGCAAGGAAACATTGAGGTTAGTTATTTATATTTCACTAACAAATATCTTTTCCTCTGTGGACATGCATGTCTAGAGGTTTATAATATCACATTTAATTCACACCACCCTAGCAACTTATTGAACTCGCATACGAGGGTAGTTTGAAAAGATCTCGGTCTCAACCATAGATGGCAACAAGATTTTTTTTTTATAAATTGGTACATCTGTCATAAGCATCCATATGAAATTGCAAGTCATTCTATCAAGTAGTTTTTTCATACAGCTGTCTGAAGCAGAAGTGTTGTCTGTATCCCTTGAAATGGATAAAATTGAGTATCGTGCGGTTATAAAATTCTTTGTAAAAGAAGGTTTAACGGCAAAAGAAATTCATTCAAAGTTCACAAAAGTTTATGGGCACTCTTCTCCTTCATTTTCGACAATTAAGAAATGGGCTGCTGAGTTTAAACATGGCTGTACCAGCCTTGAAGATGATCCATGTGAAGAACATCCAAAAGTGTAACACCACCAGAAATTATTGACCAAATGCACGATATGGTATTGTATGACCGGCGAGTCAAAGTGCGTGAAATTGCTAAGTCTATAGGCATTTCAAAAGAACACGAAGGATAAATTTTGCACAGAGAATTGCATATGAAAAAGCTTTGCACAAGATGGGTGCTGCGCTTGCTCACAGCAGATCAAAAATGCACCCGCATGAAAATCTCTGAACAGTGCTTGAAGCGTTTTAACAAGAATAAAACTGATTTTGTGCATGATTTATTACTATGGATGAGACTTGGATTCACCATTACACACCAGAATCCAAACAGCAGTCAAAACAGTGGATAGAAGCCAGTTGTTCAGCACCAAAGAAGACAAAGTCGGTTCCATCAGCAGGAAAGGTGGCATCAGTGTTTTGGGATGCTAAAGGCATTTTGTTTATTAATTATCTTGAAAAGGGTAAAACAATAACCAGGGATTGTTTATTCTGATCTTTTAACCAAACTAGACGATAAAATTCGTGAGAAAAGACGTGGTTTGCAGAAGAAAAAAAAATCATCTTTCATCAGGACAATGCACCTGCCCACAAAAGCGTTTTGGCAATTGGAAAATTAAGGGATCTGTACTATGAATTGTTGGAACATCCACCCTATTCCCCAGATTTGGCTCCCTCTGACTTCTGTCTCTTCCTCGCTGGTCAGCATTTTTCTTCGAATCAAGAGGTGATTGCAGCTGTAGAGGGGTATTTTGCAGATCTTACTGAGAACCACTACAGGGATGGGATAATGGTGCTGGAGCATCACTGGAATGAATGTATTAGTCTTTTAAGGAAGATTATGTTGAAAAATAAAAATAATTTTAAAATTCTAAATTAATTTTTTCATGGTTAGGCCATGAACTTTTCAGACCACCCTCATATAATACATATAATACCACAGCTCTAAATTATTAGTAATTTATTGCCTCTAATGAAAGTACATCTATTCACACCTGTTCTATAACCCCCCCCCCCCCAATTGTTCTGTTGGTTCACATATTTACATCTCTTAGCAATTTAAATATACCAACAAAATATAGGCTTCTCCTTAATTAGCCGGCCTGGTTGGCTGAGTGGTTAGTGCGTCTTCTGTCCAGCAAAAAGGCTGCAGGTTCGAATCTCACCTTGGCCATGGATGTTTGTGATTGTCTGTGAAAACACTAGTGGTGGTGGTGGTGGGGGGGGGGGGCAGTAGATAGCATTGGTATAGATGAAGCTATTTGCTGTAGTTGGTGGCCTCCGTCGATGAGCCTTTGGACTCCTTGGAGGTTTCCCGTAACGATAATTGTTATCCAATATCCTGAAACACTGAAGAACCCATCATATGTGGCATATTCAATATGCAAACCGGACGGTCGATAGGAGACATCTTGTTTCACCACAAGGTTGCTTGCTGTCTGTCCAAGAAGATTTTTCTCACCTTGATGTGAATGCGTTAAGTAAACTTATATGCCACACTTAATCAGATGTCTTGAAAATGTTAAATGCAATGGTAATGCAGAAGCAGCAGCTGGTGACCTTAAATGTACTAGATATGATATTACAATATTTTCTATGAATCAAATGTTGCTAAGTAGTAGATGATTTTATCCAGTGTGAGACCACCATTCTACTTATTTGAAGGGGCTTGAACAAGAGCACTGTTTAGATGCTAGTGCAGAGTTTCTGGATTATCTAATCTTTAATGCACAGGATAATTAAATATTCTTATTTTAATCCACACCCAAATGTAAGCAAACAAAGTTTTCACATAAAGTATCTTCGTGACTATACTCCTTATATAGAGGCTTTTGACTTCACATTAGTTGTTGCTGTACTATCCCATAATTCAGACACGCTTCCTTTCAGATGTGTGTGTGTGTATTGCTATGCAGTATGAGAAGGGTCACTACCTGGACCAGTTTCGGACTTTGAGGGGGACCTCAAAGGCCGAAACTCTTTGCTTACTAGGTATAGAATTAAAACAATAATATAATTTACAGAGTATTTTAAGAATATGGTGATACATCATTTTGCTACTTGTATATAGAAAATATCAGGTCATGTGAAAAAGTAATGTCTTTTTTTAGCATTAAGTTTTGAAAGGATATAAAAGAAATCACTTGCTAATTTAATCAAGTATGTATATTTTCCATTTGAATCAGCAACACTCTTCCAACTTGTGAAAAGCTTCCTAATGCCATTTCTATACAATTCAGAAGGTTTGGAGGCAAAGAAGTTACATAGACTCGATTTCAGTGCCTTTAGTGTAGTGTATTAATGAAATATTGCAAACTTCAAAATAAGTGGTAATCTTGAAGGTGCAAGATCGGGAGAATATGGAGAATGTGGAAGCTTTTCTCAGCTGACTTTCTCAATCTTGGTACAGGTGATTCTTGTACTATGAGGGCATGCATTATCATGGTGAAAAATACCACCCTTTCGATTGACCAGTGACCTCTTTTCTTTCAGTTTTTCATTCAGTCGGTAGAGTTGTTCACAGTATACTTCAGCTGTGATTGTTTGGTTTTGTGGCAAGAGTTCAGAGTGTATAATACCAGCCATATCCCACAAAATGCTTAGCAAAATCTTCTGAGGGTGAAGGTCTTGTTTTGGTTGAGGTTTAACCTGTTCTCCTGAACGAACCACTGCCTTTGGTGATTAATATTCTTGTAAAGTATCCACTTTTTGTCAATTGTGACTACATCACTCATAAAAGGAGATTGAACCTCTTGAGAATGAAGAGCAGTGCGGATGTTGATGTGCTTTCTTCGATTGTTTGTCAGTTTGTGAGGAACCCACTTGCCAAGCTTAGACACCATTCCAAGTTCTTGCAAATTGCAATGGATGGTTGATGATGATGAATTAAGATCTTTTGCTAAATCTTCAACAGTTGCATTGCCATTTCTTGCAATAGCAGCTTCCAGCATATCATTATTGAGAGGGGCAGGATGCCCAGAGTGAGGGGAGTATTTCAAGCTAAAGTCCCTTTGTCAAAAATTTTGTAACCATTGCTGGCACTTTTGCACATTCAAAACATTATCCTCATACACTTTTTGTACATTTTTTTTAGTGTTAGCAGCATTGTTGCCTTTTTTGAATTCATAAAGCACGATGTGCCTAATGTGCTCTTCTGTGATCTTCATAGTAATAATGGGTTACTTAACTTATGAATGACGTTCTTGCAAGGTGAAATTCCTTAGAATGAGACTGCCTCAGCTTAGCGGTACTTATAAAAGCTTTAAAAATTCATGTTTAGTCAAGCTGAGACACGTTTGAACAAGTACAGTATAAAAAAATGACATTATTTTTGGGATAATTATTAATTGACTTCAGGAATTCAGAGATATAAATATGATAGAATATAAATTAAATGAAACTTTAATATATATTTCCAATATTTCAGCAACGTTACGTTGCCATTTTCAAAGGAACTTACAATAAAGATACATGCATGCAGGCACTACATACAGTAAATGAGGATGAAGCAGTGTTAATAATTGGTGTATTTGTATATAGAGAATATTATCATAATATTTATCCTACCATAGAGATGATCTCTGTTTCTAACAATTATTTTTTTTTTTATTTCCGAGTGTACCTATATATTATTATATGCACAAGGGTTCACTCCATTGGTGCAATGATCCTAACTCTTTCTTTCAGAATCCAAATAATCACTGACTCAAGACCAAAATACAAAATAAACACATTTAATAAAACAAAAACAATATATATACTCCTCAAACAAATATTACATAACTAACTACAAATTAATTGGATCCAAGGTCTTTTAAAATTAAACTTACACTTAAGACTAGACTAAACGCTTTGTTTGCACAATCACAAAATGTTCATAGCCAGTTTCTTTCTCTGTCAAGGCCCTTTTCAATAGATATATGACTCTATTCTTCAATTTTACAGGATCCTTTCTCATCACTTATGTAACGCACGTTAATTCTTCCTGACTTAATTCTTTCTCTTTTCTTCAGTAGAAATAATAGTCAGATCCGGTGTCCTTAATACAGATGAAACTTCCTAATCAGAGTTTTCTCGAACATTCCTTTAGAACGTAAATAGCAAATTCTTCTTTTATTCACTAAATGCTTATTGACAGTCTTAACTCTTCTGATTAAAAAAACTTACAGTTCTACGATTTCCTTTTCGGAATCTACCATAAATCTTTCAATTAGTGTTTCCTCCAATATTCCTTTTAAAATGCATATAGCAATATTTTCTTTTATTTATCCACATACTTATTCCACATTAAAACTTTATAGTTCCACGATTCCTTTTTCGGAATACACTATTAATTTTCAAGCAGTGATGACAGCACAGTGGTAAAAAACACTGACCAGGCATGCAGTCAGGAATACATATCCATACTTGAAGTAGAAAAAGCCATCAAAGGCTTGAAATGTGGAAAGGCAGCAGGAGCAGATGATATTCGACCAGAAATGCTGAAGTATGGTGGTATAAAAGTCTTACAGTGGCTGCACTGCATAGTTCAGAAAGCCTGGACAGAGGGACGAATTCCCGATGATTGGAGTAGAGCTCTCATAGTACCCATATATAAAAAGGGAAATAAAACTGCATGTGAGAATTACAGAGGTATTTCCCTACTGAGTGTTCCTGGCAAGATCTATGCAAGTATACTTGAGAAACGGTTAAGAAGAATTGTGGAAGAAAAGCTTGGTGAAGAACAAGCTGGATTCAGGCCAAATAGAGGCTGTTAGGATCAGATCTTCACTTTACGAGAAATAGTCGAGAAAGCATGGGAATATAACAAAGATCTGTATTTAAGTTTTGTCGATTTGGAAAAGGCATATGACAAGGTGCCAAGAGAGAAGCTATTCAATACGCTGCAGTTATATGGTATCAATGGGGCATTATATCAAGCAATACTTAGTCTTTATTTGAGTTGCAAGTCAGCAGTTAGAATTGAAGGAAGTACAGGAAGATGATTTAATGTTAAATCTGGTGTGAGACAAGGATGTACATTATCCCCTCTGTTATTCATTATCTATATGGATCACATTATGAAGGAAAGTGGTATTAAACATGATATCAAAATTGGAGATGTTAATGTCAGCTCTTTGCTTTATGCGGATGATGTTATACTTCTAAATAAATCCGCTACAAGTCTGCAAGATTCTCTGACTAAATTGAATAGCTGTTGTAATAGATATGGTATGAAGGTCAGCAATAAAAAGACAAAGACAATGAAAATAGGCAGAATCATTGAAAATGTCAACTGTGTTGTGAATGGAGAACCTGTGGAACAAGTAAAACATTTCAGCTACTTAGGCACAATTTTTACTGAAGGTGGTAAATTAAATATAGAAATAGACAACAGAATCAGCAAAGCTGGTATGGTGGGAAGTCAATTGAATAAATTCATATGGAATAAGAGAGAAATTAGTCGGAACACTAAATTAGCTGTATACAAGACAGTGTTCAAACCAGTTTTAACTTATGGATCTGAGAGCTGGGTCAGAAGTAACACTTGATGAAAGACTAGAGACCACAGATATGAGAGTCATGTGAAAGATTATAGGCGTGAACAGATGGCATCAATGGCAGTGTCATATTAAAAACGAGGATATTAGAAAAGAACTTGACATTGTCAGCATCCAGGAATGCATTAGCAGAGCTAATCTCAGGTGGTATGGTCACTTAAACAGAATGGGCGAAGAAAGATTAGCAAAACAAGTGTTCTCTGCCAGGTTGGCAGCAAAACGACCCAGAGGAAGACCAAGATATAGGTGGATTGATACGGTACAAAGTGCTTTAGACGATAGAAATATAAGATCTGATAATGTTGGAGTGTTGACAAGTAACAGACTGATTTGGAGGAAATTTGTAGATAGGAAATTAATAATGATGTAATTTTTTTCATGTAGTATCTATCATATCCTGTACACCCCTTGAGGGTAAATGGCAGGAATTTAATGATGATGATGATGATGGCTATTAATTTTCCTCCGACTGTCACAATAAAAAAACTTAAGTTCCTTCGAACCTAAATATCTGCCGGCTTGTGTTCTAAATTCCTTCTGAACTCTCTCTTGTTTACAGCCGTTACTCAGATACCGAATGCTTTCTTGTCAGCTATCAATCACTCATCATATTTCTCGGCGAGCCTGCGCACTCCGTGGTAAGTAAGAAACTAAGTACTGTATAATGGCTGACGCTTCGTCTCCGTTAGCGATAAGAGAATGTCCTCATAAAACACAAAACTTAATATTTCAAACCATAATAAATTTGTTTAAAGTAACACTATTTAAATCCGGTAAGTACATTAAATTTTTAACTGCTTTACATATCGCTTTTAACAAAACAATTTCCATAACGGTCACATCGCAAGTGCCGACAATGCGCGTTATGAAAACAAAACTAATAAACATACTAACATAAACAGTTCGTAAAAATATTCAGAATTTTAATTATGGTTATTTTTACAGCAGGAAGCTATCGTTTCTCCTAAAAGTCCTGATGGCCACCTAGCGGGCTATGTGGGTATTCTTGGCCATTGGGCTGAAGGTTTCACGATGTATGTCTCCCAAATTTGGGGCAGTCTCGTGCAACCAAATTTGTTGAGGTTTAGCATGTTTTTTAGGGCCGATTCCATGAAAAGTCTTTCAAACTTGTAATTGCTGTGGTGTATTATTGTGGCTTTCTTCCACTGTATTCTGTGGTGTGTATCCAGAGTATGGTCTGTAAGACCAGAGTGGCTATACTTCTGAAAACAGATGTAGTCCTTGTGTTCTGAAATTCTGATATTCGCTGTCCTGCCTGTTTGGCCAAAACACGTAGGACAGCTTATGGCTGCAAGGGACCTGGTATACACCAGGTAGGTCTAGGGGTAGTGGTTGGTCTTTAGTGGAGTGGATAAGGAAAACATGTCTTTATTGTAAGTTCCTTTGAAAATGGCAAGGTGACGTTGCCAAAATATTGGAAATATATATTAAAGTTTAATTTAATTTATATTCTATTATATGTTGTGAATTCCTTAAGTCAATTAATAATTATGTATAACCAGCATATGAGCCCTTCTACGAGAATTACTTTTGGGATGACCTTTTGTGATATATATATATATACAGGGTGTTCGGGATAAATTTGACAGTTTCGTAAGGAAAAAGAAAATCTTCTTTGTATCTATTAAATTTAATGAATTGACAAAAAAACATTACAGGCAGAGTTCATTACAATACTATCAACAAGATTTACTCAAAATAACCACCATTAGCATCGATCACAGCTTCAATTCTGCTTCGGAACCTCGAACAAGCTGATGCTACAGTCTCCCTGGGAAGGGCCGCAAAAACTGTTTTAATTTTATCCATTAACTGGGCTTTTGTATTACTGGAAGTGCGATTGGTGTCTTTTTCAACTGCGCCCCATACAAAATAATCCATGGGGTTAAGGTCTGGGGAGTTTGGAGGCCAAACATTTGGACTGGTGAAGTCGTAGAAATTTTCAGACAACCATTTTTGACTTTTCCCAGAGGTGTGGCAAGGGGCCGAATCCTGCTGCCATACATACGGCCTACCATTGGCTACCCTTGTTATCCAGGGCTTGACTACAGTTAGCAACTCCACGAACAAAGCCCGAATTCCAATGCCAGGGTTCTTCAACACCTGTTCCTGCAGATTTGCGAGGAATTCTGCTGTACGAACGCAATCAGATCGTCTGCTAGGGATCTTTCTTCTTGCTACATCCTCGTAGTCACCATTGCAAGTCTCTAGTTCATGCCTGATTGTTTTTACTGTATTCAGGGAGCATTGGGCAGCAGTCGTAATATCCTTATTTTGATGGCGGGCACGAATCATCATGATACAAGTTATTCTCTTCCATGATTCAGGTGGGTTCCAGCTATCCATCCTTTCTGACATCTTGTATATGAATGAAGAAGGGTCCAAACTTTTAAATGAAGAGAAGTGTGTGTTAATACATGTAACTTACGGAAAAATATAATTAATTATAAATATGTCAAATTTATCCCGAACACCCTGTATATGACTACTACATGGATTTAACTTCATTATCTTGCTTGGTGTAGCTTCCACTGAGAAGAAGACTCAAATAATGGCAAAGCCAGTCTATGTAATGACCCTATAATACATAGCAGAATACCTGTCTGAATTTAGGAAAGTTTTCTTTACATTATAGAATACTAAAGCAAATGATGTGAAGTCAACAGCCTCTATATATAATTAGTCTAGGCATGGAGATACTTTCCACACAATTTTTTTCTCATGCTTCGCCATAGGATTAAAACAAAAATGTAATTACTTACTTAATCCTCTTCTATTACAGTATTGAGATTTTGCAGTCTGCTCTCCATTCTTTCTTATTTTGTGCGAGTTTTCTGGTTTGGTTCCATTCTATTCCTCTCTCTCTCTCTCTCCATCTTCCCATTTTGCTGTGGATCTTCCCCTTGGCTGGGTACCCTCACTTCTTGCACAATATACTTGTCTTGTATTCTCGATCATCCATTCTGTTTATGTAAATGAAGATTTAATAAATGCAATTCAGAGATTGTATAGGAATTGTCAGAATTATGTCAGAACAGCAAATGCAGAATCTGAAATATTTAAAACTACAGCTGGAGTGAAACAAGGCAATATACTATCACCATATCTTTTCAACATTTTAATTGATGATGTAATTAAACCTGCAAAATGCGAACAAAACAGTATCAAGTGGAAAATTAGAAAATAAAATCCGTGAAGATATCAGAATTAGTACTTGCAGATGAAATAGTACCTTGTGGCTTCATCAGAAACGAATCTACAGTATAATCTAAATGCATGGAGCGAAGAAATGGAGAAGAGAGGGATGGTTATAAATATAGCCATGTCCAAAACAATGAGGATAGATAAAGTGCATCAAGAACATAATCTTATTATAAAAGAACAGCATCTTGATCAGACAATAAAATCAAATATTTGGGAGTGATTATAAATAAAATGTTTCACCTCCTAAAAACAATAAAGATAGATTGGAAAGATAGAACGCTCATATTTAATCTACAAAGATAATAAGCCAAAAGGCTATTTTACTGGCGAATTTGTTAAGAGGGAGATGTTAAATCCCATTTTATTATATAGCTGGGTATGAAACTTGGGTCAAAATCCATCGACATCCGTAAAGGTATGCAAGTTTCTGTTCACTTAAAACCTTGATATTCCAGGTCTAACCTACTCACTGATGAGACCTCAAAAGAGGTTGAAACCAGTCTGGGTAGTGACCTATTCTCATAATGTAAAACAATATATATATTTACATCTCTTAGGAGCTGGGTTTTACATTATGAAAGAATATTAAAGTTGTGAGGGCGCTTGCTCCACCTTTCCATGGAGTTGCCCTGGTGTTGTACTATTATTATTATTATTTCGGGGTACTCCAGGGAGTCCTTAGACTCATTGAGGGAGGCCCTAAACATCATGTCCACACAACTATTCGACATTCTCACAGTATCTATCATACCTTTGCCTTGAACTCGCTCACTGTCATAGCACCCACAACAGACTCTGGCAGCTTATTCCACTCATTTACCACTCTAAAAGTAAAGAACCCAGCTCTAACACCTCTGCTAACCACACACTTGCCCAGCTTCCATAGGTATCCCCTAGTTCTCCCACCACCAGTCCTGATCTCAAAAATATCATCTGAATTAATCCTATAGAATCCTTTTAGCAATTTGAATGTCTCAATCATATCTCCCCTTTTCCACCTATCAACTAGTTTCTGCAACCCACAAATCTTCAACCTGTTCTCGTATGGATCATTCCATAGACCTGCTATCATCTTAGTCACTCACCTCTGGATCCTCTCCACCTCCTCCTCATCAAGAAGGAACCGAGGTGACCAAATCTGGGCACAGTAATCGAGATGAGGTCTTATCAGGGCTCGGTACAGAGGTACAATAACTTGCTTGTCTCTGCTCGTCAAGGTATTTTTCAACAACCAAGTGAGTTGATGAGCTGATTTAGCTACTTTCGCAATGTGCGCCCTAAACTTCATCTCCCTATCCACCAACACTCCCAAGTCCCTGGCCTCATCAATCTCTTGGAGTACGGTTCCACCAATGTGGTATACTGCTGCTAATCTTTTGACCCCAAAATGCATAACCTTACATTTTGTCACATTAAATTGACATCCATTCTCCTTAGCCCAGAACTCCAATCTATCTAAGTC